>NC_142623.1:25080513-25383544 GCF_059453375.1 Lepisosteus platostomus
TTTAACATGACATCCCTCAATTTCAATTTTAAGCTTTTAATACAGCCAAACATTTTATTTTCCTTTTTAATTTCTCCCCACATTATCTGGAAGATGTAAGCAATGTACCAACATAAACACAGAAGTCTTATCATGAGTAGCTTCTTCTAGCTTAGTGTTTCCCAGTCTGTATTTATATTTTAACTTCTGGGTGATACAGTGGTGCAGTGTTAAACATTGCTTCTTCACAGTGCCGGGGCCTCAGGTTCAGTTCCTGGGGTGTTACCTGCATGAAGGTTGTATGTTCATACATACATACCAGAGTTTTCTCTGGGTGCTACGTTTTCCTGCCACAGTCCAAAGACATTCGTAATGGTTAAAGGGTAACTGCAACGGTATATTTATATTTTGGGGTTAGAAAGAATCAGCATTGATGAGTGCATTTCAAATCACAATTAAAGTAAAATGGACACAGTAACAAATGAAAATTCCGGGAATACGCAGCGCCATATTCTGAATTCAGAATGAGGCAACAAAATGTTTAGTGATGTGAAGTAACCCGATTTTATTCTAAACAAGCAGGTTTGAGAATACATCTCTTTTAATGTGATAGAAATGTTGCTCTTGACTTCGAGACAGTTTTGCCGACAAATACTACGTGTTAACTCTGCACGCACGTAACAATGGAACATTTCAGCAGTGGAATTCGCTCATACATCGTGCTACAGTAGTGTCACGATCGTAATCCCTCCTCTTAAGGGCGCTCCAGCTCTTTCACATTTTTGATGCCGTGCACCTGCCCTCAATCTTGCCCCTCCTTATTTATGCTGGGCGCTCTCGCCACTCTGGGCTCTGCACTGGAAGACGGATGCCCGAGGCCTGCCTACCATCAAGTCGCCCTACATCCACGGCTTGAGGGCATAGGCCTCGTAACGGCGTCCTGACCCAGCTGAGTCCGGGGCTCAGAGCGCCTGGCCTCGTCATCCCGTTTTTATTCCCCATCCCTGTACTGGATCCCATTCCAGCTTTTAACTCTGTTTTGTCCTATCTCAGATGGATCAACCGGATTTGGACCTTGGACTTCGCCCTGGATCTCCCCCTGGACTCCGTTGGACTTGTTTGCCGTGGCCACTCCCCCCGAGCACCAGTTCACTTTTGTCACGCCCCTCTGTTTGTTAACCTGCCCTGATCCTCGTCGTCTCCTCCCTGTTGTCCTTTCGACTTACTTCCGGATTATACCGTCTGCACAGGGTCCTGAACTAGGTTTCACGGGAGCCTGGACCGGCTCTGGTTGCAGTAGTTATTACAATGATTAGTGAGCAGGAAGAGGCCACATAATGTCACAGTTCATGGGAACTCTCACTCTTGCCCGTGGAAAGACTGGGGATTTGCGACAAAATGGCAACTTGCAGTATGTTCACAAAGTTCACGATTTTGTGCTTAATTGGAAATTTGTAAATCGTTTCTATATCTCTATATATATGTTTAATAATCAGTCTGAAAATTGGGACTGCAATTCCCCTTTAATTGATTTTTGTAAAAATCTTATTGTGAGAATGTTTAAGTTTGTGTTTTTTCTGTGTGTGCTCTGGATGAACTGGCTTCCATCCAGGTTGTATCTTGCTTTATTTTCATTGCTTGTTGGTGTAGGCTCTGGCTCCCCCCACCCTGTACTAGATAAGCAGATTACAAAATGGATATATTGAGTTTAACCAGCTGCATGCAAAACCCTGCACTTATCTATATTAAATGTAATCTTCCATGTTTTTGTCCAGTCTTGCCAAGTCACTGCTACATCTTTTTTTGTTTTTTTGTTTGCTACTAATACAGTTTGAGCTAATTCTCCTATTTTAGAATCATCTGCAAACTTGACTAGTTTATTAACCATACCAGAATCTAGATCATGGGATGCGAGGGGGGTAACGGCTACCGTTCACTGATCGTGGGCATGTTCATCACTCCAGACACACCCCTTTTTGCTTGTTGGGAAATCTTTTTGCATTCTTTTTCTATATTTGCACGCGCAGTCTCTGCATTCAGTCTCTCTTAACACTCACTCTCCTCTGATAGTGGTGCGTATCATGGATCCCCCCATCCAGCTGGACAGGTGGCACCATCTCTTTAGAGATCTTCCTAGCTTTTACCTACCTCACTCATCTGGAGTGGCTTCCTCCTGATGACACCTACAGAGCTTCCTTCTCCTCTGCTCCTTGAAGAGTGGGGTCCTCTCACACCCAGCCAGCCTTGGACTACCAAGGTCCACCTCAGGCTGCTAACATCATCCTTCTGACTTCACAAGGCTAGGCCTCACATTCACTTAGTCTTGCACTTCTAGAAGCCTTCTAAGCTAACAAAGTTTCTTTCACACCCAAGCTGACTCAACACACATGTAGGGGTTTTATGAATTTACTGGGGCAATTTATTAACTGTAGCAGTAATCACGAGGTGATTAATTATGGCTATTAGAAAATCAATCGATCAGCGTTGCACACACATAGATTCAATAAACAAGATACACTTATTAATACATAAATTGTGCATATAAAACACATAACAGTCTGCCTGGATAAAGAGAAGAGATGCAAAACACATAGAGAAACGAACAAAGAATATGCTTCAGTATACAGTTTGGCTATACTATCATTAATCAGTTTACATTAGCTACTCAAAAGTAAATACATTACTCACATGAATTGAATTGATATCAACTTGTGTTGAGGTAACAATTGAATTCTCGACATTGGGTTTACTTATCCAGATATGGATTCATATTTCCAGGCACGGATACCAAACACCAGCTAGAGGCTGCATCCAATCGCTGTGGCATTCAGTAGGCTTAGTCCCGGCATCCTCTGGCTCCCAGCCAACCACTCAGGGTGCAACTCAGAGTCAGATGAATTAGGTGGAGAGATTTCTGCTGTGGCGACGCGCCGACAGTGTCTCTCTCAGGGATCTACTAGTAGTCCAGATGACTAGTAGAAAGTCTCTATGCACAGAGAGTGACTGCGGGTCTGAGGTGTGTAATGTGCTCTCTGAAGGCACCAGTTCTGTAGGGTTTGGGCATTTACTGGGACAATTATTAATTGTAGCAGTAAATCACAAAGTGATTCTTTTAATGGCCTTAGAATCCAACCATGCGATATAACTCAAACAACGCACACACACACACAGGTACTAATACACGAGGATACATTTATTAATACATAAAATATGCATATAAACCTAACCGATCTTATCGAGAGGGTTATCAGAATACAAAAGGTATATATTCAGTCAGTTACGAAGTGTTACATATATCAAGAGGACATACGTTCAGTATATCATTCATTTAGACCGTTTCGTAAATGAACTTGGTTATAACATTAGATACTCAAAACAAGTACATAACTCTTAGGAATTAAATTGATATCAACTGGTTGGGATAACAATTGAATTCTCGAGCAGTAATGCAGTGAAGTTGAATACTCATCCAATCTTTGGGGATTCAGATCTCCTGCGGGCTCTCTGGCTCCGTGCCAGGCTGTGCTGTGCAGCTTGCGACGGTGCGCTGCTGATGCTCACTGACCAGCTAGTTAGTGTTGGCTTTAACTAGCAAAGTTTGTGCACAGGAGAAAAGATGACTGTGGGTCCCAGCAAGTCAGGAAGAGGACCAGTTCATTCCTGATGAAGAGCTAGTTCTAAATAGTGATTCAGCTGTCCACAGTTCTGACCTGTTCACGAGGCCTGCTGCTGGTGCTAACCTCGGGTGGATCCTCTGGTTACTCTCTGGCAACCTCCGCTCTAGACTCTTGGAACAAAGGAAAGTTCTGGCACTCGGACACACTGGCCGTTCCGTGGTTGTCCGGGCTGAGTCTCAGGATGGTCAGGAGGCGCGCTGCGAGAATGTCCTGCCCTTGGGAGCCTTCTGCTCCTGGGCTGTCCTGCCCTGGAATTCTCCTTTGAATTCCCTTTAGAAAAGTCCACAGAAGTCTCTCAGGCCCTCTGTGTTGCCTGTTTTTACCTGGAGGAACTTCAGCTCGTTCATTGGCTGAAAGTTCCATGGGCATCAGAGTCCCACGTGGGTTACTCGGCCCTACCAGTCCCTGATTGGTTGATCAAGGTGAGATATGAGTCACTTACTCCTGATACTTAGGAATGCAGTCCAGATGTCCATCTGGCACTCCCTAGACAGATAGGCGCCAATGGATGACCATTGATCATGATAGCCAGGCTTAGCTAAGTGCATCCCCATTTGGGAGCTGTCCCTTATCAAAAGAAAACATCTTTAAATCAGCCTGCATGAATAGTTTCTCTGTGGCTGCACCACAGAGATGAACAGAGAGATGAGGCCTCATTTGGGAAAGCACAGCAACACTTAATTCTGTCTTATTAACAAGCATTGCCGCTACAGGTGTAGCGCCTCTGCTGAATAAAAACGTATTCAGTTTGTCGACAAGAGTCCACGTTGGCGTTGGCTAACGATTTATGCACGGGCATTCCCTGGGCCAACACTTTGCTGAAACAAGGTTCCACTCCCTATACAGACAACACTGACCTTCACGTAATTGTCTCTTAGGGTGTGAAAACTGGCCAGAGAAGCAAAGTTTCTGAGCTGTGCAGTGTCTTTTAAACCAGAACCAAGACAAGGTATGATTAGTTGAAAGTTTAGCAGTCATTTCGGACCCACGTGGGGTTACCATGCCCTACAGGTTCCTGATTGGTTGGTCAAGATGAGAGATGAGTAACAACGACCTCTGACATCTAGGACCGCAATTCAAATGTTCCCAAGAATCTCACAGACAGATAGGCGCCAGGAATGGGCATTGATCATGACAGCCAAGCATGACTGGGTGCATTCCCATTTGGTCCTTATATGAGAGAAAATACCTTAAATCAGAACTGCATGAATAGCTGCACCACAGAGATGAGAAAGATAGATGGGGCCTCATTTAGGAAAGCACCATCTTTTTGTTACCACCACATGTTCATCACCAGAGGTCTGCAGCCAGACAGACACCACTGACATCTCTGATAATCCTGTATCACCTGGGGGAAGGGTCCTTCTACTGCTCCAACACTCTGATAACACTCGTACTATCCTACTTCACTTAACTTACATAAATCTCTACCAGTTAGTGGACACTGCTCTCACATCAGCTTTAAATCTCCATACCTTTTAAAGCTCCACAATCTTTTATGGCTCCATTTCTCTCCTCAGTCTCCTTCGAGACAGACGCATCTTCCCAGTCCCTTCCATGTTTAAGGGATCACACTATACCCAGTTCCCTTCAGAACTGTTGCTATCATTACTCTCCCTTGTCAGAGCTTAGTTGTAGCCATCAGACTGTCACTTGCACTCAATCTCACATCTGCTGCTGTGTTGCTTCAGCCCGGCTCTCTTACCACCAAGCCTCTGCATACAGTATGAGAGACCTGATCTCCCACATCCACTTTTTCCTGTAGCTAACTTAGGACTAAGTCCTGCTTGATCTCTCTCTGAGGGAAATAGTAGCTCTCTTCTTAAACAGTCCCAGAGCTGAATCTAATTAACCCTCAAATTCCGCTCAGCTGTGTTGCCAAGGCAATGCGCCCATGTCTCAACAAGGGCTCTGCCTCTTAAAGGTGCCACACCCGGGTTAGCATCATAATAATTTATATTAATTAGGAAAAGGAGTAGTCTTAATACTGGTCTGTGTGGTACTCCACTAATTACATCACTCCAGTTTAAACATTGAATTGAATGAAGAGGTTAGAAAATGGATGGATTATCCAGCTACAGTACATGTATCGTTAGGATATCTTTACGTGGACTGGGAGGACTGGGAAGGGAGGTGAAAAACAGCTACTACAAGTATAGCAAAGAGGAAACAGGCAGGCCCTCCTACAGGTGGGTCTAATAGGATGGATCAAAGGTTGATAGAAACAACAGTGACTACCAGAAGTAAGGATTCTTTAGAAATGAGGGTGTGGATAGGAAAAGACAAGAACTGTGAGGGGTTGAAAATCCATAAGGCAGAATTAAGTATGCTGGAAGAGGCAAACATCTACCTTGCGCTGCAACAGCAGGTCAGATGAGTGGGATCAATGGCCGTGTTGAAAACCACAGTGCTGGTGGTTACAGCATTGATGAAGGCAGGCAATAGGAAAGTGGGAAAGTCCCAAAAGGGAGCATAATTCAAAGAGTAGTGACCTGCAAGATAGTGACCTGAAAAATGAGCCAAGCCAAGAAATAAGGGCATTTAAGATTAAATGGCTGAAGGCAACTTCAAGGAGGGAGTCAGATAGGTTACACATAAGTGCAATTCTAGCAATTGTTTTGTGTGTCAAGGTATAATCTAAGCTAAACTTGTTTGGAGACATTTTGTATGAGTTTGAGAAAGAGGGACTGAAGATAAGCACAGATAGAAAAAAGAGAAGGAGAGGGTAAAGTTTTTCAGGAACCCATTTTAACACGCAGGAGATTTGCTGGAGTAAAAAAACAAACGGGAAGCTCGAACTTGCCAAGGAGGAACTCAAAGCTTAAATTAGTTGTCAGTATGTCGACCCAGGGAAGGGGAACCCACTTTGTCCACCAGGCTATGTACCGCATCTAGCAGAGCCACCAGTTGGATTTGACACAGCACCGTCTAAGCTCAGTGAAGTTAGGCAAGTGGTGGAAAAGGCAAGGTCTGCCTCAGCACCAGGACCAAACAGGTTATGTAAGAATTGTCCAATTGAAACTTTTCTTGAAACTGTTATGGAGGTTAATGCGAATTGCCTGAAAGAAACAAAGGAACAAAATGCCAAGGAGATCAGCAAATTTAGCAGTATTACACTTCTGAAAGTGGAGGAGAGGGTTTTATTTTCGGTTGTGGCAAAGAGGATGATCTTAGGAGCAATAGGGGAATGTTTCCCAGAATGGCTGGAGCATGCTACAATGATTTGGTGTCACCCCCATGAATTCTAACACCTTTTATTAATTTATATTATGGGTCTTTATTAAAAAGGCCCCTGAAGAGCACAAGAATATACAAAGGGTTTCTCTTAAATTCTGTGAAGAGCACCCCCAAAAATTATTTTTCAATTATTTTAAAACTGTCTTGCTTCTTAAGCTTCTCCACTGCAAGGTAACAGAAGACGCACAACACTAAAAATACATTTTATATAATAATTATTGGAACTATTGATTAAGATAAACACATAAAATGAACAGCACAGATAGTTATATTTTATGCCCCTCAAAATTGGAAAACTACAGGTTTTATTCTAATATAATTATGTCTCAAAATCATGACAAAATTAGGTGACAAAATTATTGGATCCCCTGTTTGTTTCCAGTTCTTGCTGCAACCTCCAACCTCTTCTGGCATGGATAACAGCATAAAGCCTTTTCCTATAATGTTTTATAAGGTTGAAAAACACAGTGCTAAGGACTTTGGACCATTCCTCCATGCAGATATTTTCCAGATCTTTCAATCCTTCGGTGTACACTTATTGACTGCCCTCTTCAATTCAGAAAACAGTTTTTCAATTGGGTTTATTTCCGGAGATTAAGATGGCCATTGTGAAACTTAGATTTTGTTTTCAGTCAACTACTTCTTTGTTGATTTTGAAGTGTGTTTAGGGTCATTGTCGTGCTGCAAGGTTCACCTGCAACCAAGTCACAACTTTCTAGCAGAAGCAACCAGGTTTTTGGCCACAATTTCCTGATACCTAGTAGTTTATGATGCCATTGATCTTAACAAGGGCCTCATGGCCAGTAGCAGCAAAACAGCCCAACAACATCAACAATCAACTGTTATTTTTCACAGTGGGTATGAGGTTTTTCCTTTGTATACATCCTTCTTCAGACGCCAAACATACTGATGGTATGAATAGCCAAAGAGTTCAGTTTTGGTCTCAACTTACCATAGTAACCGGTTCCAAACAAAGTCCCAATGGTGTCTGGCAAACTCCAGCCATTTCAATTTCTTTCTTGTTGTCAGTAAATAACATACATTTGTTAATTATTTCCCTAAGAGTGCTCAGTGGTGTATTTAACTTTTTATTGTACTTTTTGTATCCACTAAATGATTTGTGAAGATCAACAACCAGTTATCTTTTTTGGTTTGTCAGTTCCTTGCCTTTTCCCATGGTGATGGATTATAAAAGGTTTTCCCGTGTGTTTTAACTCTTTTTTATACACTTGGAAACAGGAAGTCCAAAATAACATTCTTAAGACTTTGTTTAAAAAACACTGGAGATCCAAAAAATTTCACACCTAGGTTTTAGAGCAAAAATTGTATTACTCAGTTAAAACTATTGTTTTGAAATAATTGTATTAGAAGAAAAGCTTTTTGTTTTCCCATTTTTGGGTTATAAAATATAGTATAGATCATATCTGTGCTGTTTATTGTATGCTGCTTTATCACCTTAAACAAGGATGGTAGCAATTCTTAAGCCCACTGCACATTGATCATAGAGGAGAAATTGTAGTGCTCTTCACTCTCTAGGGGGATGACTTCTGTTTCCTTGTACGGTTCTACTTCTGCTTCCCCTGGGTCCACTCTAGGTTCTGGTTCAATAGCATCTGGGCTCTGATTCAGACATTCTGTCCTAGGGTCTTCTCCACTGTGTTGAAAATTTTCATTCTAGCTAGTGAAGGTTGCTGGGGATGTGGTTGGAACATTATCATTTGCAGTTCTGCCATGATTTGGATCAATAATATCACATTTAACACAAGGATAAAAAAGGACCATTTCACGAATGGCATTCCTATGAGCATCTCTCACTGCCAACACCTGTGCACTAATTAATCAATTGTCATTCCTCATGCTCTGCCCTATTTATACCCTCTCACTCCACTCAGTCCCTGCTCACTATTGAGAATAACCCTTGGCTTTCTCTTGTGTGCGTAACTACTCTTGACATGATTTCTGGCTACCCGACCTTGTTTCCTCATGCTTAGACTTAGCTTCACTTCTCGTTTTGGATTTGGATACTCTCGACCTGACTCTTTTGGATACCCGACCTAGTTCTATTACCTCGACTATGACTTTTTGCGTTTTGCCTTTGGGATTTGGATGCCAATCACTAGCAAGAACCTACAGTCACAGCACTGCATAGGGTCCAACCAGATGCTCCTAACACCCTCGCTCACAGACCAGCTTCTGGACTGAGCTCATTACTCACAACCATCTCATCAGATTCATGGTGATGAGAAGGGACAACGTACTCTATACACTCTTCTTCACTGTCTGTACTACTGGTTTCTTTTCTGTTTGTCTATTTTTAACCATAGCTATCCAGGTCTCCCTATTCTATGGAAAATTACTCCTGGGCCGCCTTGCCAAATATTACCCCCGCAAACTTTGACACCTTTGTTAAGTTATATTACAAGTCTTTATTAAACAAGACACCTGAAGAGAACAGTGATAAACAACAGGTTTCTGTTACTATGAGAAACAGAAGTCATGGGGCACTCAATATACACTATATACTGTATATACACAATACATTGCATTGAATTTTCAATGTGTGCTACACTGGGAGCAAATTTGAACATCCAAGAGGGAGAACGCTGATCTCCAAACAAAGCTGAAGCCACGTTGTTTGGCTGGACATATCTAATGCATATACAGTAGGCTGTACTGCACCAGCTTATACTAGTTACTTTGGTGATTTGCAAATACAGAATGTTTCGTGCTGCAGGATTACACCACAGGCTGGCAGCAACTTGAAGTAGATATAGCAATGGTGTGTTCAATCTCTCCAATGCTGTTCATGGTCATTGGGTAACTGTCACGGTGGGGCTGACTGCGGAGGATTGGGATCCTATGCGGTGCTCTTAGGAAGGATAACCGCTAGACGAAGGCGTAGTCGGAGCAATAGCTAAGTCCAAAATCCGTGTAGGCGTGTAGAAGCGTCGGTATAGAATCAGAAGGCGTAGGCGTAGTCGAGGTAACAGGCAGGGGTCAGAATCCGGGAAGGCGTTGAAGAGGCATCGGCGTTGAATCAGAAGGCGAAGGCATAATTGAAGAAACAGGCAGGGGTCAGGATCCGGGAAGGCGTAGAAGAGGCGTCGGCGTTGAATCAGAAGGCGAAGGCATAATCGAGGAAACAGGCTGGGGTCAGGATCCAAGAGAGCGTTGTAGAGGCGTAGGTACGAAATCGGGAGGCAAAGGCGTAGTCGAAGAACTGCAGGGTCGAGGTCCAGGAGAGAAACAGTAGAATAGCAAAGGAGTCGGTCTGAACTAAGCTCAGGGAGAGAATCTCAATCGTGAACACTGACAGGGGGTCTGGTGAGGGTTTAAATAGAGGACAGATTGATGCGTGCACGTTTGGTACGGGGAGAGCTCGTGGGAATGCGGGAGCGCTTGCCTGCGTGAGAGCGATTTGTGACAGTAACATCAGGGCAGAGGTTTTCACCACCATGAAGCTACATAGATGACCTCACAAGCTTGCTGAGGACAGCTGTGTGCACAACAATCAAGAGACTGGATAAGCTGGTTACTTGGGCAAGAAGGAAATTTAAGCTAAGTAAGTCCAGAGGCCTGTGAATGAGGAAGGAGGTAAGAAATGACAAGATCTACTTTTCAGTAGGTTGACAACCTATCCAGAGTCTTGGCAGAGATTATACAGCAGAGCTATCAGACAAACTGATGGGAAAAGCTGTCCTCCAGGAACTCTCAGATAGCCTGGCAAAAATCAATCAGTCAGTTACCTGGAAAGTACAAAGGTTGTGTTACCAATTCACACTATACCAGAGGATAATGTGTCCACTGAAGGTATGCAAAATCACTTTAACAACAGTTAAATAGATAGACAGGAAAGATTACACTTACATCCTGAAGTGGCTATGCCTTCCACTATGTCTCTCTGAAACAGGCCTTTTTTGGGAGGGACGCTTTCCATCTTCCTCTGAAAGCCATAAGCCTAGGCTAAAAGCAGGAGAAAAGCAGGCTGATCACGTAGTTGAAAGAGTCCTGTGACCAGACAATTAAGGATGCCAATACCCAGGTGCAGACTGGAAGAAGTTGAAGGGCATATGATGAGATGCAGAAAGCAGTGAAGTGTCACGGCTACGTATATTCACACACAAGCCTCTAATTTCTTCAAATGCAGACTCATCAGTTAATCATTCAATCGGTCACCACCACACCAGAGTACTTAAGGGCTCTTTCCCATCATCCTGGTGCTCAGGATTGGGTATCCCACTGGAGCTCCTAACCTTCATGTTTTCTCGTTACCTGTGTGCTGTCATTTTCATGAACCACCAGTTTACTGACCTGCGCTTGCTATGACTACGACTTCAGATACTACGTATTGGTTAAGTACATCTGGCTCTCACAAAACCTGTGCTTCAGGTATATCATTCACCGCATATGGTCCAGCTGTGCTGTAACATGAAGGTTACAACATCCAGAAGTGGTTGGATCAGTCCAAAAAGATCAAGCAGACCTGGGATGGGGGCAGCCACTCCATGAGCATGAAGGAAATAAAGATGGAAGAGGAGAGATAGAGGGTGAAAGCAGTGGCACAAGGACAACAGAAAAGCTTGACTAAGTGGGAGAGTGTGGTGAAACGGGAAATCAGCTGGGCGGACATGTGGAAAATCCCACAAGCACTACTTCATTTCCTGTACAGGGCTACCTATATCCTCTTGCCTACCCTGAAAATCTCCGCCAGTAGTACAGGACAGAGGAGGCCTACCATCATTGTGGCACCCTCAATATATAGCTCCAGCACATATTGACAGGCTGCAAGATGGCTCTGTTTCAGGGGCGATACAGATGAAGACACAATCAGATCCTTATGAAGCTGGCAGAGGTGCTGGAGACCAAGAGTAAGGAAGTAAATGGGAAAAGTCTTCTCTCATTACCACAGCAGGTTATGTTCATCAGTAAAGGGCAGAAGGTAGGGGAAAGCAGTGAGAGGGCAATATCAAAACGTCTTACACCAGGAGTGGAGAAGAAGACGGAGGGGGACCTTGGCAGGCCCTAGGGAAATCTGCAGCACATTGTTAAGTCATGACGTAGCATGGTGGGCAGAAGAGACCAAGGCTTTGCTCCATGCAGAACTCACTGTGCTATGGAAGGAGGGCATGGAAGTTTAACATGAGCGGAAGAGGCTGAAATACCCTCAGTTTGCCGCAGAGTGCAGAGGAGGAGGTTGGAGACAGTCTACACTCTGGAAGTGTGATGCTGAGGCTTTATAAGTACATAAATGTTAAGTTTCCTTAGGGATGTGGGAGGGGCTGGCTTGACACTGAAGAGGGCAGTAAGGGGATTAGCAGAAGAGGCAAAAAAAAAAGGAAAAATTGGCTATGAGGAGAAGGGACAGGAGATGGGGCCAAAAACCCCTATGTAATAAAGGCCAGTTGCAGGAGGCGGCAATGAGACGTCCCTGTCACTGCCCCACTACTAGGAGATGGGGGTGAAACATTGATGAATAGAGATCCTGTGGATGAAGACCTTGTAGCTGGTCTCTTGGCACTGTAGGAGGTGCAGCGAAAGGCATGCAGGTTAACATCCACCTGTATAAAAGATGATGATTATGATGAAAAACTTAAGTTCAAGAGCAAAAAGCTCTTGCAAAAAGAACATTTAGTCAATTCAAGGCTGTTGTAAGGCTATTTTGGTCAGAAATTGTATCACATCACTGTGAGACAAAACATGAAAATATACCAGTATAGGATAACTTCAATCAATCAATCAATCAATCAGTCAGTCAATCAAGGTTTATTTATCAATGCACGAATAGTACAGCATACAGCGGTGTTGTCGGCAATGAAATGCTTTAACTTTATTAGTATAGTTGTATTTATTATACATTTATTAGTATTGTAAATAAAAATGTATACATTTCTTATATAAAAAGGTTAGATATTACACTGATGTTGGTGTTTTAGGGTAAATCTACTTTAATTTTTGGCTTTCAGCAATATATTTCAATAGCACAATTGTAGAAAAAATGTTTTCTATTTTTTCATTACTCCAGTACTGTTCTTTGCAGGTGTATTTAAAAAATGCACATTGCTGACAGGGGCTGTCAGTTTCCAGTAGCCCACTGGAGGACGACAAACCTCTGTGTTTTGCAAAACAGGCAGCTCTGCCTTCAGAATGCAGCAACACTTTGCATATGTGCCGGAGTTTTTCACAGCAAGCACAGAAGTTCATGTTCTCTTTGTAAAAAAGTTGAAAATACGTTTCACCATAAACCTCTTTAGTTGTTATTTTTGTTATTGTACTGCATAATTTATTCTTTACATTCATTTTGTTGCAAAATATTCTTTATTGGCTAGCATAATCAACTTCATTCCCTCACAAAATTGATGACTCCCTGTGGGCTGATAAAGAAAGCTGACAAGATAATTAAACAAACATGGTTTTCAAAGACCAACTTACTTATTTCCCAAATACTGTATTTTTAGCTGTTACAGTATACACCACATTGTACCATACATTGATAAATATAGATTATGTACCTGATAATCTGTGCACCAATCAGTATGTGTTGAAGTGTGATTTGTCTCTCTTTCACCATCATTTTTAAAGCAAGGGTTAGCATATTAATGTAGAACTGTGTTGATTTTCTTGCATCTTAATGTCAAATGATCTTGCTCAATGATAAGTCAATGTGTATGATTGCAATGTACAATGTGTATGATGATTGTATTAACAGCATTATAACATTGTTCATTTAATGTCCTATCAATCCTTCAATAAATGTCACATTTACAGTACCTTGCAAAAATATTCACTTCTTTCCAATGATCCATTTTGTTTAATTTAAAATGATGCATACAATTTCAAAAAAGAGATTGTTTTAACACTGAAAACATTTATGGGTGAAAGAAGTTGAATGCAAAAATATTTTGATTCAATAAGTATTCACCCTAAAGATGGGAGTCTTTTTGGATAAGACTCAATCAAATTTGAACACCTGGATGGTGCAATGGTTGCCCATTTTTATGTGTGAATTCACTCGGGCTCTGTCAGGTTGGTTGGGGTTCATTGATGGACAGTAACTTTATGTCTTGCCACAGATTTTCTATCAAGTCTGGACTTGACGGGGCAGCTCAAAGACATTCAGTTTCTTCTGGTTAAATCACTCCAGTGTACATTTTACCATGTGTTTTCAGTCATTCACCTGCTGATAGATTAATTTTGGTCCTTATTTTAGGTTTTAGCAGATCGAAGCAGGTTTTTTTCTATTCTTAGTCTGTACTTTGCTCCACCCATTTTTCCTCTTAGTCTTGACAAGCTTCACTTTTGTTTGCTAATGATGTTTGCTAACAGAGAAGCAAGACTTTAACATAATGCTGCCACCATGTAGATTGTAGGATTATTATTTATTGAGTGATGCACTATTCTGGGTTTGTGTCAGATGTAATTCTGACATCATTTAAACCTAAACTCTTTTTTCTTGTCTGACAACAAAATCTTTTGGCACAAGTCTACAGTTTCTCTCAATCCCTTTATTGAATTCTCCACGCAGGATTTGAGATGGTTCAATTTCAGTCCAATACAGGCCCAGTTTTGTGGAGGGACTAGGATATCGTTGATTCATAGTCATTTTCTCCCACGCCATTAATTTAATTCTGTAGGGATTTTAAAGTCTCCCTTGGCCTCAGGGTGGCATCTTTAACCAGATTCCTCCTCGCCCTGCTGCTCAGTTTGGAGGGACAACTTGCTCTAGGCAGTGTCTTTGTGATACATGTTTCTTTACGAACAACTTCACTATGCTCAAACGGATATTCAGTGACTTTAATTTTTTATAACCTTCTTCTGATCTGTACAACCTATTCCTGAGTTCTGAAAGCTCCTTGGTCTTCATGGTTGAACATTTTCTTGAATGAAGTTCATTACCTGACTGAATGACCTTAAACAGAGACATTTTTTATTCTGGAATCATGTGTACCACTATTACTGCCAACAAAATAATAGGATAGTAGTTAAAGTGATTTATCATGATCATTATTTAGCAGGGGTGACAGTGCTGCCTTGGGTTAAATTCTGGATCTGGGGTGCTATCTTTGTGAAGATTATGATTGTGAGTGTGCGTGTCAGTCTGCTCTGTAATGGACTGGCATCCTGTCCAGGGAATACCCTGCCTTGCACCAGTTGCTTGTCAGGAAGGGCTTCATCTCCCCTGCAGTCGTGAATTGGAAGTGTTTAGAAAATGGATGGATGGATTATTTAGCTGACCATGATCCACTAAATAATGATAATGATTTATCAGTCATTCATTAATTCTATTAATTTATTTTCCCATGTAAATTGTGCATAATCATTGTGTACAAAGTGATTAACAAGAAACTAAAACAGACAAGGCAAAAGTAGATAATTGTTTTAATAGTACATTTTGAATGTGGTTTACAGATTAAGCAGTTTATTATACTGAAAGCTTTGGTTGCTGTCCTTTGTCCCTCTTGTCAATCTCTGAGGAATTAGCAAGAGTGTCTCATGCAGATCTGATATTTCCAGCGACGGTCTCTTAACATAGAGAAAACAAGAAATTGTTAGCACAGGCTAATACAGGCAGCTTGTGCTGCACTGTTCTCCTGCAGTATTTCCCTATCTGAATGTTGAATATGATTTGTTTGTTTAAACTGGAATTCAATTTGGAAACAAAAAAGCCTAATGTGTTTTTAATAGAAAGAAAATAACAAAATTCTAAAATATATTTTTTAAAATAATGTATTCTTTAATTTCCATAAACTTTCCTATATTAAAAAAATGTCACCAACATGACTTTATTGAAGGAGCTCCAGTAGAACTGACAAATTTTAGTGTCATAGACACTAGTACAGTATTACAGGTAATAGAAGTCCAAGTAGGTAGCTGCATCAGCATGTGTAGTCTGCACAGGAACAAGTAAAGGTTTATTCCATTCTGAAAAGAGAAGATAAGAAACACAGCTTTTTGGCTGTGAGGCCTTCTTCAGACTTCTTCACACCTTTGCAGTCTATGCATGCTGACGCGGCTACCTACTTGAATGTCTTCAACCCACTGCTGTAACAATCTTGTAAAAAAAACCCTAAGAAAAATGCTGGGCTCCAGCCCACAGGGATTTACCTGTGCTGTAAGAACTAATGAGTGAATAAGGAGACTGGATTCTGGTGAAAGATTTCAGGAAAAAGAAATGGTGTTCACTCAGGTGGAGGGGGCCGTACCAAGGCTGCTGACCACTGCGACTGCTGTGAAAGTCACGGAAAGGGTGCCCTGAATTCATGCTTCCCACTGTAAAAAGGTCACAAACGAACTGAGCAAAGCGCAGGAGTGATGTCTCCACAAGGATAGATGGGGATCACATGCTTTGGACTGATGTGCACAGCCTTTTCCTTTTTATGTGGAAGCCTGTCACCACCCAGAAAGAGGAAGAATCTAAACGCGAAGCCTCTTTGTATACAAACTGGCTGAATGAAACTGATAATGAGGGGGATATGAGTAATTTGTGGTATAAACTTATAAATCATACTGTAAAGTTAAAGAAATTTAATGCATCTTGTTACTGTATGTATGTGCTTTAATGCTTCATTCTACAGCCTCACCCATTTCTCTCCTGGTTAGAATCACTGTTTGGGCCAGGGGGAATGTTTTTCTTTAAGTTACTAACACCGATTATAGTAGCTGTGATACTTGTCTTCCTGTTTTTATATTCCTGTATGACATATATTATTCCAATGCTTTGAAATATGGTAAGTATGGGAGCCTCCTGGGAGTCCATATGAAGGATCTAACTTTTAATCATTTTCAAGAATAAAAAGGAGGGAATTGAAGTGGAAATCTAATAAGTAAATTGATTCTTAAAATGTAGAGAGCTTTGCAAAAAATATATTGGTGCTTTTAGATAATATATTTCAAGGATGCAATTGCTGTGCTACAGTACATGCAGAATTTTAGAAAACAGTGCGTCAACAAAGTACACTGTTTAGGTTACTTTAGAAGACAATGTACCAAAACAATATATGCTGTCTGGGTCGTTAGAATTAGCTGAAAGTAACTGATAAGCTTTGAATAACAAATCTAGTGCTTCTTCTCTCGCTCCATGATGTAATCTGTTTTGTCTTAGGGAAAGGGGAAGTTTTAGAAGGGACAAAGCGCTGAGCTTTTTTACAGCGCAACGTCTTATAAAAACCCTGTACTGCTTGTAACAAATTGAGTCTCTGATTGCACTTTGCGAAGTGGCAGCAGGGCTCCCAATATTGCAATATTGAAATAAAGACCTTACTCAGGTGAGAACTCTCTCTTGTGGCTTCCTTGATAGTTATATTTCCATGACAATTAACACGTGTGGCGGCGCTTGTTATTATTTACCCGCTGCTGGTACTGGTTAGTTCTCTTATGAGTTAATCTCCGCTGGCTGGCAGTCGTGACACTAACCTCATCAGATCCCTCATCTCCAAGCTTAACCAATTCCTCACTGGAGATTAAGATAAAAAACTCAATCATCTTTTACAGAAAAAAAAGTCAACACAACCACTACCTCCACTAATCCTAATCTTGCTTTAACTATACCCTCAGACCTTTCCCTTTCACAGGATGAGCGATCTCTTCTCAGCAAAGGCCTCAGTTTTGTACCAGCTCCCAAGAAGCTGGACATCCCCTAAGCCCAAGTTGTCCTCAACTGCTCAGAGCACATTTAGCTGATGACTTCTCTTCACTGGCACCTGATAACACCCCAGTTATCAATTCCATTAACAAAATCAAGTCCCCCCTCCGGCCGTTTTCTGTCAGTATTTAATGAATCAATGTAACAGTCAAGCTCCCAAGACCATTTCCATACCTAGGAAACACAGGTCTAACCTCACCCAAGGAGAAATTCAGGTGCTTTAATCTCTCTGCAATAGAGAGAATCATTGTTATCAAACCAGTGGACAAAGGTGTCACAAAAAGACCTGTATATCAATGAAGCCTCCAGACGACTTACCAATACTTCTGCCTCTTCCACTGGATCCTACCACTAACTACCAAAAGGAAGTGTTATCCACCATTTTATTTTTGAACAGCAATAAGGAACTCCCCGAGGAGGCAAACCGTCTCATCATTGAACATCCTCGGGTATATCAATTTTACCTCCCCCCAAAATCCACGAACCCAACACCCCTGGATGCCCTATCATCTCTGCATGCACCTGTCCCACAACTCACATCTCAGCCTTTCTCTACAGCTTTATGAGACCTCTGGTTGAAGGGTTTCTTTAATATTTTAAGGACACCAACCATGCTCTCCAACTTTTCAATGATTTCCAGTTTAAGGACCCAGAATGTTTCATTTTGACCATAAACTGTCACAGCCCACACTCTAACTTGGAAACGCCGTTCTGTCCCTGTCACATTCCACACTCTCCCTCGCAAACGATATTACATTCCCGGAACCTCTGCTTCACAATCTCATCCCTGATTGAACCCATCCCATTCTCACATGCATCAGATTCCTCAAATTCTCACTCCCTAACCTATCATCCAATCACACCCCTTTCCTTTCAGTATTTAAACCCCCTTCGCACACCTTCCCACGCTCACTACTGAGAAGCCTTTCATAGTATTCTCCAGTGCGCGTTTCCAAACCTTTCGACTGATCTCCCGTTACGAATCTTCTGCTTCCGCCTCTTGACCTCGCCTTCTGGATTTTGACTTTGGATTGTTTTTTGGAAATCTCTCGTTACCGGACCCTCTGCCTCCCTTATCGACCCAGCCTTTGGATTTGTCTTTTTGATTGTCCCTTTGCTACTCTGCGTCCTGTGGGATTCCGGTCACGCATAAGGATCCTCCTATTCCACGTATAGGTTCCGTGACAGAATAGTGAGCCATATTAAAATGGATCCAGCGGACCAGAGTCAACTTTCTATTCTCCTCAAACACTCCCGGAACCTGGACCTGCTAACTACGGCAGTCCAGCAACTAGCTGACCACTTTGCACTTCCACCGCCTCCCCCAGCTGCAGCTCCTGCCCCTGCACCCCCGCTTCAAACACAAATTAATCTTCTATCCCCTCCCCTCCCGGAAAAATTTGATGGCGACTCCTCCAGGTGTCAGGGCTTTCTGACTCAATGTCAGATGGCTTTCCACATCCGCCCAGACTGCTTCCCCACCGATGGAGAAAGAATTGCTTTTATGGTATCTTGCCTCTCTGGACAAGCTCTGGAGTGGGCTGCACATCTCCTCTCTCGAAACGCTCCTGAGACTGCCAACTTCCACCTTTTTCAGACAGCTCTACAATCTGCCTTTGGGCAGTTGCACTCTCGCCACCTCATTGTTGCACGCCTCACTTCCTTTACTCAAGGATCTCGCTCTTTTCAGGACTACTCTTCCGAATTCCGTTTTCTGGCTGCTCAACTCGCTTGGGATCATAATGCCCTGATTCACTACCTCCGCCTCGGATTATCTGATGAACTCAAGGATCACGTGGTGCACCTGCCCCTGGACTTCCCATCACTTGACTCCTTCATTTCTCGAGTTTTTGAACTAGAGGTCAGGCTTCAACAGCGAAGATCGGACAATCGAACCCCTCCCACACCCTCCCAACTGCCTTCCTTCCATAGACTGACCTCTGAAGAGAGAGATTGCCGATTTCGTGAGGGGCGATGCCTTTACTGTGGTTCCCCTGATCACCTCCGAGCCGCCTGCCCCGGTCGCCCTCCTCGCTTCTATCCACCCGCTGTTATGGCCAGTGTCACTTCTTCCTCTCCCAGATCCGGACTCTTTCTCCCAGCCACCCTGTCATGGACTACTGGACAGACCTCTCTCTCTGCTTTTGTTGATTCGGGCTCCGAAGAGAACTTCCTAGACTCTGGACTCGCTTCGTCCTGGAATATTCCCCGGTTGCCAGTCACCCCGCCCATTCGGCTCCTCACTCTTGATGGCTCCCCCCTCTCCCCTGGTCTGGTGAAGTGGCAGACCCCTCCCCTTACTCTTCGCATCAGCGCCACCCACCAGGAAGTCATTCAGTTCTTTCTCATCCAATCCCCTTCTCACCCATTGGTTCTTGGTTTCCCTTGGTTACAGATTCACAACCCACACATCTCCTGGTCACAAAGGGAGCTCACAGCCTGGGGTTCCCATTGCCTTTCGCATTGTTGTCAGCTTCCTCAGAAAGTTTCCGTCTCCTGTATATCTCAAGATAACCTCCCCAATATTCCTTCCCAGTACTCGGATCTACACCGAGTACTGGTAAACAGAAGGCCCTATCCCTCCCGCCTCATCGCCCATCTGACTGTCCTATAGACCTAATTCCAGGGGTTTTACCCCCTAAGGGCCATGTCTATTCACTCTCCCACGAGGAGACTCAGGCTATGGAAGATTATATCCAGGGGTCCTTGGAATTTGGTTTCATCCGCCCCTCTTCCTCATCTGCCTGCGCCGGTTTCTTCTTTGTTAAAAAGAAAGACGGCTCTCTCAGACCCTGCATTGATTATCGCAGTCTGAACAACATAACTATCAAGAACAGTTATCCCCTTCCTCTGATTTCATCGGCTTTGGAATCACTCCGGGGCGCCACTATTTTTTCTAAATTGGATCTCCGCGGTGCTTATAATTTGATTCGCATTCGGGAAGGTGACGAATGGAAGACGGCATTCATTACTACCCACGGTCATTATGAATACCAAGTAATGCCGTTTGGACTGGTTAATGCTCCTGCTGTCTTTCAGGGGTCCATGAATGACATCTTTAGGGATATCTTGCACAAATATGCCCTGGTATACCTGGATGATATTCTAATCTTTTCCTGTAGTCCCCAGGAGCGTGTCTCTCATGTGCGCGAGGTTCTTCATCGTTTGATTCAGAACAAACTCTACGCCAAATTGGAAAAGTGTACTTTCCACGTTACCAGAATCCACTTCCTTGGCTACATCCTCTCACCCCTGGGCATTGAAATTGACCCTGCCAAGACTGAATCCATACAGAACTGGCCAACCCCCCAGATTTTAAAACAAATTCAACGCTTCCTGGGATTTTCCAGTTTTTACCGCCGTTTTATTAGGAATTTCAGCTCTGTCGTCTCCCCCATAACAGCCCTGACCCGAAAAGGTCCTGATCAAGGGAAATGGACTCCTGAGGCAGACCAAGCTTTCCTTCATCTCAAGAGACTGTTCACCACATCCCCCCTCCTCCGTCACCCAGACCCCAACCTTCCATTCATTCTCGAGGTGGATGCCTCAGCCAACGGAGTCGGTGCCATATTATCTCAACTTCATGGAGTGAAGGGTATCCTCCACCCCTGCGCCTTTTTCTTCAAAAAATTGTCCCAGGTCAAGACTAATTATGATGTTGGAGACCGAGAACTACTGGCTATCAAACTCGCCCTGGAGGAATGGAGACACTGGTTGGAGGGGGCCCTACACCCTTTTACTATTCTTACGGATCATAAAAATCTCTCTTACCTACAGACTGCCAAACGTTTGAACCCACGCCAGGCTCGCTGGTCACTTTTCTTTCTAGGTTCCATTTTTTCATTACTTACAGTGCCTTGCGAAAGTATTCGGCCCCCTTGAACTTTTCAACCTTTTGCCACATTTCAGGCTTCAAACATAAAGATATAAATTTTTTATTTTATGTGAAGAATCACCAACAAGTGGGACACAATTGTGAAGTGGAACGAAATCTATTGGATTTTTGAAACTTTTTTAACTAATAAAAAAATGAAAAGTGGGGCGTGCAAAATTATTCGGCCCCTTTACTTTCAGTGCAGCAAACTCACTCCAGAAGTTCAGCGAGGATCTCTGAATGATCCAATGTTGTCCTAAATGACTGATGGTGATAAATAGAATCCACCTGTGTGTAATCAAGTCTCTGTATAAATGCACCTGCTCTGTGATAGTCTCAAGGTTCTGTTGAAAGCGCAGAGAGCATCATGAAGACCAAGGAACACACCAGGCAGGTCCGTAATACTGTTGTGGAGAAGTTTAAAGCCGGATTTGGATACAAAAAGATTTCCCAAGCTTCAAACATCCCAAGGAGCACTGTGCAAGCGATCATCTTGAAATGGAAGGAGTATCAGACCACTGCAAATCTACCAAGACCTGGCCGTCCCTCTAAACTTTCAGCTCAGACAAGGAGAAGACTGATCAGAGATGCAGCCAAGAGGCCCATGACCACTCTGGATGAACTGCAGAGAACTACAGCTGAGGTGGGAGAGTCTGTCCATAGGACAACAATCAGTCTTACACTGCACAAATCTGGCCTTTATGGAAGAGTGGCAAGAAGAAAGCCATTTCTCAAAGATATCCATAAAAAGTCTCGTCTAAAGTTTGCCACAAGCCACCTGGGAGACACCCCAAACATGTGGAAGAAGGTGCTCTGGTCAGATGAAACCAAAATCGAACTTTTTGGCCACAATGCAAAACGATATGTTTGGCGTAAAAGCAACACAGCTCATCACCCTCAACACACCATCCCCACTGTCAAACATGGTGGTGGCAGCATCATGGTTTGGGCCTGCTTTTCTTCAGCAGGGACAGGGAAGATGGTTAAAATTGAGGGGAAGATGGATGCAGCCAAATACAGGACCATTCTGGATGAAAACCTGTCGGAGTCTGCAAAAGACCTGAAACTGGGACGGAGATTTATCTTCCAACAAGACAATGATCCCAAACATACAGCAAAATCTACAAAGGAATGGTTCACAAATAAACGTATCCAGGTGTTTGAATGGCCAAGTCAAAGTCCAGACCTGAATCCAATCGAGAATCTGTGGAAAGAGCTGAAAACTGCTGTTCACAAACGCTCTCCATCCAACCTCACTGAGCTCGAGCTGTTTTGCAAGGAAGAATGGGCAAGATTTTCAGTCTCTCGATGTGCAAAACTGATAGAGACATACCCCAAGCGACTTGCAGCTGTAATCGCAGCAAAAGGTGGCTCTACAAAGTATTAACGCAAGGGGGCCGAATAATTTTGCACGCCCCACTTTTCATTTTTTTATTAGTTAAAAAAGTTTCAAAAATCCAATAGATTTCGTTCCACTTCACAATTGTGTCCCACTTGTTGGTGATTCTTCACATAAAATAAAAAATTTATATCTTTATGTTTGAAGCCTGAAATGTGGCAAAAGGTTGAAAAGTTCAAGGGGGCCGAATACTTTCGCAAGGCACTGTATACACCGGGATCCAAGAACATAAAGGCTGACGCCCTATCTTGCCTCCATGATCCTCCTGGCTTTTTGGACCCTCCTGAACCTATTCTACCCCCTGAGAGATTTGTGGCTGCTATTAGATGGGACCTGGAGAACCAAATCAAACTTGCACTTCACAACCAAACCGTTTCCCCCCAATGTCCTCCAGACAGACTCTTTGTTCCTGATACCATACGCTCCACTGTTCTTCGCTGGGGTCATGACTCACTATTTGCAGGTCACCCCGGTGTCAAACGTACCTTGGAATTAATCTCTAGACATTTCTGGTGGCCTTCTATGAGGACTGATGTTACTGGGTACGTGCAGACCTGTCCCATCTGTGCCATGTCCAAATCCTCCCGTCTTAAGAAGCCCAGTTTACTCCAACCACTCCCAACCCCTAGAAGACCTTGGTCCCACATCTCAGTGGACTTTCTTACGGATCTTCCTGAGAGTCAAGGCAAAACTACCATTATGGTCGTGGTAGATAGATTCTCGAAGTCGGCTCATTTCATTCCTCTTCCTGCCCTTCCATCTGCCCAAGACATGGCTGACCTCTTCATTCTTCATGTCTTCAGACTTCACGGCATTCCTGCGGATATCGTATCAGATCGAGGACCTCAATTCATTTCAAGATTCTGGAGAACTTTTTGCAAATCTCTTCGGACTTCCACATCTCTCACATCTGGCTATCATCCTGAATCCAATGGACTGACGGAAAGAACCAACCAGGACCTTCTTACTTACCTTCGATCTTACGTCTCTGCTTCTCAAGATGACTGGATCTCTCTCCTCCCCTGGGCTGAATATGCCCATAACTCTCTCTCTTCCTCCACCACTGGGATGTCCCCCTTCTATTGCTCTCTAGGATACCAACCCTCTCTTCTCCCGGACTCTATCCCTGATTCAGATATTTCCTGCCTCCAGACGCGCCTCACTTTCCTCAGGAGAATTTGGAGACAAGCCAGATCCGCCCTCCTGAAGACCTCCTTGCGGCAGAAGACCACCGCTGACCGTCATCGACGACCTGTGCCCAGACTACGACGAGGACAGTTTATCTGGCTGTCTACTAGAAACTTACCCCTTAGACAGCCTTCACATAAGTTGGGACCCCGTTATATTGGACCTTTTCGCATCCTCTCCCAGTTCACCCCTGTAACCTATCGTCTTGCTCTTCCTCCAACTCTCAGGGTGCACCCCTCCTTCCATGTCTCTCTCCTGAAACCCTACCACAGATTCCCCCTCTCCCGGCCTCGGCCACCTCCACCCCCACCACTACTCATTGACGGTCTACCTTCCTACATGGTCAATAAGATCTTGGATGCCCGCTGGTTCTGAGGCCGCCGACAATTTCTAGTCAACTGGGAGGGCTATGGTCCTGAGGAACGTTCCTGGGTCTTTGAGAAAGATATTTTGGATCGCAGCCTCATCGATGACTTTGTTCGTACTCGCTCTCTGGGGTCGTCAGGAGCCGACCCTAAAGGGGGGGGTACTGTCACGGCCCACACTCTAACTCGGAAACGCCGTTCTGTCCCTGTCACATTCCACACTCGGATCATTGAACATCCTCGGGTATATCAATTTTACCTCCCCCAAAATCCACGAACCCAACACCCCTGGATGCCCTATCATCTCTGCATGCACCTGTCCCACAACTCACATCTCAGCCTTTCTCTACAGCTTTATGAGACCTCTGGTTGAAGGGTTTCTTTAATATTTTAAGGACACCAACCATGCTCTCCAACTTTTCAATGATTTCCAGTTTAAGGACCCAGAATGTTTCATTTTGACCATAAACTGTCACAGCCCACACTCTAACTCGGAAACGCCGTTCTGTCCCTGTCACATTCCACACTCTCCCTCGCAAACGATATTACATTCCCGGAACCTCTGCTTCACAATCTCATCCCTGATTGAACCCATCCCATTCTCACATGCATCAGATTCCTCAAATTCTCACTCCCTAACCTATCATCCAATCACACCCCTTTCCTTTCAGTATTTAAACCCCCTTCGCACACCTTCCCACGCTCACTACTGAGAAGCCTTTCATAGTATTCTCCAGTGCGCGTTTCCAAACCTTTCGACTGATCTCCCGTTACGAATCTTCTGCTTCCGCCTCTTGACCTCGCCTTCTGGATTTTGACTTTGGATTGTTTTTTGGAAATCTCTCGTTACCGGACCCTCTGCCTCCCTTATCGACCCAGCCTTTGGATTTGTCTTTTTGATTGTCCCTTTGCTACTCTGCGTCCTGTGGGATTCCGGTCACGCATAAGGATCCTCCTATTCCACGTATAGGTTCCGTGACAGAATAGTGAGCCATATTAAAATGGATCCAGCGGACCAGAGTCAACTTTCTATTCTCCTCAAACACTCCCGGAACCTGGACCTGCTAACTACGGCAGTCCAGCAACTAGCTGACCACTTTGCACTTCCACCGCCTCCCCCAGCTGCAGCTCCTGCCCCTGCACCCCCGCTTCAAACACAAATTAATCTTCTATCCCCTCCCCTCCCGGAAAAATTTGATGGCGACTCCTCCAGGTGTCAGGGCTTTCTGACTCAATGTCAGATGGCTTTCCACATCCGCCCAGACTGCTTCCCCACCGATGGAGAAAGAATTGCTTTTATGGTATCTTGCCTCTCTGGACAAGCTCTGGAGTGGGCTGCACATCTCCTCTCTCGAAACGCTCCTGAGACTGCCAACTTCCACCTTTTTCAGACAGCTCTACAATCTGCCTTTGGGCAGTTGCACTCTCGCCACCTCATTGTTGCACGCCTCACTTCCTTTACTCAAGGATCTCGCTCTTTTCAGGACTACTCTTCCGAATTCCGTTTTCTGGCTGCTCAACTCGCTTGGGATCATAATGCCCTGATTCACTACCTCCGCCTCGGATTATCTGATGAACTCAAGGATCACGTGGTGCACCTGCCCCTGGACTTCCCATCACTTGACTCCTTCATTTCTCGAGTTTTTGAACTAGAGGTCAGGCTTCAACAGCGAAGATCGGACAATCGAACCCCTCCCACACCCTCCCAACTGCCTTCCTTCCATAGACTGACCTCTGAAGAGAGAGATTGCCGATTTCGTGAGGGGCGATGCCTTTACTGTGGTTCCCCTGATCACCTCCGAGCCGCCTGCCCCGGTCGCCCTCCTCGCTTCTATCCACCCGCTGTTATGGCCAGTGTCACTTCTTCCTCTCCCAGATCCGGACTCTTTCTCCCAGCCACCCTGTCATGGACTACTGGACAGACCTCTCTCTCTGCTTTTGTTGATTCGGGCTCCGAAGAGAACTTCCTAGACTCTGGACTCGCTTCGTCCTGGAATATTCCCCGGTTGCCAGTCACCCCGCCCATTCGGCTCCTCACTCTTGATGGCTCCCCCCTCTCCCCTGGTCTGGTGAAGTGGCAGACCCCTCCCCTTACTCTTCGCATCAGCGCCACCCACCAGGAAGTCATTCAGTTCTTTCTCATCCAATCCCCTTCTCACCCATTGGTTCTTGGTTTCCCTTGGTTACAGATTCACAACCCACACATCTCCTGGTCACAAAGGGAGCTCACAGCCTGGGGTTCCCATTGCCTTTCGCATTGTTGTCAGCTTCCTCAGAAAGTTTCCGTCTCCTGTATATCTCAAGATAACCTCCCCAATATTCCTTCCCAGTACTCGGATCTACACCGAGTACTGGTAAACAGAAGGCCCTATCCCTCCCGCCTCATCGCCCATCTGACTGTCCTATAGACCTAATTCCAGGGGTTTTACCCCCTAAGGGCCATGTCTATTCACTCTCCCACGAGGAGACTCAGGCTATGGAAGATTATATCCAGGGGTCCTTGGAATTTGGTTTCATCCGCCCCTCTTCCTCATCTGCCTGCGCCGGTTTCTTCTTTGTTAAAAAGAAAGACGGCTCTCTCAGACCCTGCATTGATTATCGCAGTCTGAACAACATAACTATCAAGAACAGTTATCCCCTTCCTCTGATTTCATCGGCTTTGGAATCACTCCGGGGCGCCACTATTTTTTCTAAATTGGATCTCCGCGGTGCTTATAATTTGATTCGCATTCGGGAAGGTGACGAATGGAAGACGGCATTCATTACTACCCACGGTCATTATGAATACCAAGTAATGCCGTTTGGACTGGTTAATGCTCCTGCTGTCTTTCAGGGGTCCATGAATGACATCTTTAGGGATATCTTGCACAAATATGCCCTGGTATACCTGGATGATATTCTAATCTTTTCCTGTAGTCCCCAGGAGCGTGTCTCTCATGTGCGCGAGGTTCTTCATCGTTTGATTCAGAACAAACTCTACGCCAAATTGGAAAAGTGTACTTTCCACGTTACCAGAATCCACTTCCTTGGCTACATCCTCTCACCCCTGGGCATTGAAATTGACCCTGCCAAGACTGAATCCATACAGAACTGGCCAACCCCCCAGATTTTAAAACAAATTCAACGCTTCCTGGGATTTTCCAGTTTTTACCGCCGTTTTATTAGGAATTTCAGCTCTGTCGTCTCCCCCATAACAGCCCTGACCCGAAAAGGTCCTGATCAAGGGAAATGGACTCCTGAGGCAGACCAAGCTTTCCTTCATCTCAAGAGACTGTTCACCACATCCCCCCTCCTCCGTCACCCAGACCCCAACCTTCCATTCATTCTCGAGGTGGATGCCTCAGCCAACGGAGTCGGTGCCATATTATCTCAACTTCATGGAGTGAAGGGTATCCTCCACCCCTGCGCCTTTTTCTTCAAAAAATTGTCCCAGGTCAAGACTAATTATGATGTTGGAGACCGAGAACTACTGGCTATCAAACTCGCCCTGGAGGAATGGAGACACTGGTTGGAGGGGGCCCTACACCCTTTTACTATTCTTACGGATCATAAAAATCTCTCTTACCTACAGACTGCCAAACGTTTGAACCCACGCCAGGCTCGCTGGTCACTTTTCTTTCTAGGTTCCATTTTTTCATTACTTACAGTGCCTTGCGAAAGTATTCGGCCCCCTTGAACTTTTCAACCTTTTGCCACATTTCAGGCTTCAAACATAAAGATATAAATTTTTTATTTTATGTGAAGAATCACCAACAAGTGGGACACAATTGTGAAGTGGAACGAAATCTATTGGATTTTTGAAACTTTTTTAACTAATAAAAAAATGAAAAGTGGGGCGTGCAAAATTATTCGGCCCCTTTACTTTCAGTGCAGCAAACTCACTCCAGAAGTTCAGCGAGGATCTCTGAATGATCCAATGTTGTCCTAAATGACTGATGGTGATAAATAGAATCCACCTGTGTGTAATCAAGTCTCTGTATAAATGCACCTGCTCTGTGATAGTCTCAAGGTTCTGTTGAAAGCGCAGAGAGCATCATGAAGACCAAGGAACACACCAGGCAGGTCCGTAATACTGTTGTGGAGAAGTTTAAAGCCGGATTTGGATACAAAAAGATTTCCCAAGCTTCAAACATCCCAAGGAGCACTGTGCAAGCGATCATCTTGAAATGGAAGGAGTATCAGACCACTGCAAATCTACCAAGACCTGGCCGTCCCTCTAAACTTTCAGCTCAGACAAGGAGAAGACTGATCAGAGATGCAGCCAAGAGGCCCATGACCACTCTGGATGAACTGCAGAGAACTACAGCTGAGGTGGGAGAGTCTGTCCATAGGACAACAATCAGTCTTACACTGCACAAATCTGGCCTTTATGGAAGAGTGGCAAGAAGAAAGCCATTTCTCAAAGATATCCATAAAAAGTCTCGTCTAAAGTTTGCCACAAGCCACCTGGGAGACACCCCAAACATGTGGAAGAAGGTGCTCTGGTCAGATGAAACCAAAATCGAACTTTTTGGCCACAATGCAAAACGATATGTTTGGCGTAAAAGCAACACAGCTCATCACCCTCAACACACCATCCCCACTGTCAAACATGGTGGTGGCAGCATCATGGTTTGGGCCTGCTTTTCTTCAGCAGGGACAGGGAAGATGGTTAAAATTGAGGGGAAGATGGATGCAGCCAAATACAGGACCATTCTGGATGAAAACCTGTCGGAGTCTGCAAAAGACCTGAAACTGGGACGGAGATTTATCTTCCAACAAGACAATGATCCCAAACATACAGCAAAATCTACAAAGGAATGGTTCACAAATAAACGTATCCAGGTGTTTGAATGGCCAAGTCAAAGTCCAGACCTGAATCCAATCGAGAATCTGTGGAAAGAGCTGAAAACTGCTGTTCACAAACGCTCTCCATCCAACCTCACTGAGCTCGAGCTGTTTTGCAAGGAAGAATGGGCAAGATTTTCAGTCTCTCGATGTGCAAAACTGATAGAGACATACCCCAAGCGACTTGCAGCTGTAATCGCAGCAAAAGGTGGCTCTACAAAGTATTAACGCAAGGGGGCCGAATAATTTTGCACGCCCCACTTTTCATTTTTTTATTAGTTAAAAAAGTTTCAAAAATCCAATAGATTTCGTTCCACTTCACAATTGTGTCCCACTTGTTGGTGATTCTTCACATAAAATAAAAAATTTATATCTTTATGTTTGAAGCCTGAAATGTGGCAAAAGGTTGAAAAGTTCAAGGGGGCCGAATACTTTCGCAAGGCACTGTATACACCGGGATCCAAGAACATAAAGGCTGACGCCCTATCTTGCCTCCATGATCCTCCTGGCTTTTTGGACCCTCCTGAACCTATTCTACCCCCTGAGAGATTTGTGGCTGCTATTAGATGGGACCTGGAGAACCAAATCAAACTTGCACTTCACAACCAAACCGTTTCCCCCCAATGTCCTCCAGACAGACTCTTTGTTCCTGATACCATACGCTCCACTGTTCTTCGCTGGGGTCATGACTCACTATTTGCAGGTCACCCCGGTGTCAAACGTACCTTGGAATTAATCTCTAGACATTTCTGGTGGCCTTCTATGAGGACTGATGTTACTGGGTACGTGCAGACCTGTCCCATCTGTGCCATGTCCAAATCCTCCCGTCTTAAGAAGCCCAGTTTACTCCAACCACTCCCAACCCCTAGAAGACCTTGGTCCCACATCTCAGTGGACTTTCTTACGGATCTTCCTGAGAGTCAAGGCAAAACTACCATTATGGTCGTGGTAGATAGATTCTCGAAGTCGGCTCATTTCATTCCTCTTCCTGCCCTTCCATCTGCCCAAGACATGGCTGACCTCTTCATTCTTCATGTCTTCAGACTTCACGGCATTCCTGCGGATATCGTATCAGATCGAGGACCTCAATTCATTTCAAGATTCTGGAGAACTTTTTGCAAATCTCTTCGGACTTCCACATCTCTCACATCTGGCTATCATCCTGAATCCAATGGACTGACGGAAAGAACCAACCAGGACCTTCTTACTTACCTTCGATCTTACGTCTCTGCTTCTCAAGATGACTGGATCTCTCTCCTCCCCTGGGCTGAATATGCCCATAACTCTCTCTCTTCCTCCACCACTGGGATGTCCCCCTTCTATTGCTCTCTAGGATACCAACCCTCTCTTCTCCCGGACTCTATCCCTGATTCAGATATTTCCTGCCTCCAGACGCGCCTCACTTTCCTCAGGAGAATTTGGAGACAAGCCAGATCCGCCCTCCTGAAGACCTCCTTGCGGCAGAAGACCACCGCTGACCGTCATCGACGACCTGTGCCCAGACTACGACGAGGACAGTTTATCTGGCTGTCTACTAGAAACTTACCCCTTAGACAGCCTTCACATAAGTTGGGACCCCGTTATATTGGACCTTTTCGCATCCTCTCCCAGTTCACCCCTGTAACCTATCGTCTTGCTCTTCCTCCAACTCTCAGGGTGCACCCCTCCTTCCATGTCTCTCTCCTGAAACCCTACCACAGATTCCCCCTCTCCCGGCCTCGGCCACCTCCACCCCCACCACTACTCATTGACGGTCTACCTTCCTACATGGTCAATAAGATCTTGGATGCCCGCTGGTTCTGAGGCCGCCGACAATTTCTAGTCAACTGGGAGGGCTATGGTCCTGAGGAACGTTCCTGGGTCTTTGAGAAAGATATTTTGGATCGCAGCCTCATCGATGACTTTGTTCGTACTCGCTCTCTGGGGTCGTCAGGAGCCGACCCTAAAGGGGGGGGTACTGTCACGGCCCACACTCTAACTCGGAAACGCCGTTCTGTCCCTGTCACATTCCACACTCGGATCATTGAACATCCTCGGGTATATCAATTTTACCTCCCCCAAAATCCACGAACCCAACACCCCTGGATGCCCTATCATCTCTGCATGCACCTGTCCCACAACTCACATCTCAGCCTTTCTCTACAGCTTTATGAGACCTCTGGTTGAAGGGTTTCTTTAATATTTTAAGGACACCAACCATGCTCTCCAACTTTTCAATGATTTCCAGTTTAAGGACCCAGAATGTTTCATTTTGACCATAAACTGTCACAGCCCACACTCTAACTCGGAAACGCCGTTCTGTCCCTGTCACATTCCACACTCTCCCTCGCAAACGATATTACATTCCCGGAACCTCTGCTTCACAATCTCATCCCTGATTGAACCCATCCCATTCTCACATGCATCAGATTCCTCAAATTCTCACTCCCTAACCTATCATCCAATCACACCCCTTTCCTTTCAGTATTTAAACCCCCTTCGCACACCTTCCCACGCTCACTACTGAGAAGCCTTTCATAGTATTCTCCAGTGCGCGTTTCCAAACCTTTCGACTGATCTCCCGTTACGAATCTTCTGCTTCCGCCTCTTGACCTCGCCTTCTGGATTTTGACTTTGGATTGTTTTTTGGATATCTCTCGTTAACGGACCCTCTACCTCCCTTATCGACCCAGCCTTTGGATTTTATCTTTTGGATTGTCCCTTTGCTACTCTGCGTCCTGTGGGATTCCCGTCACGCATAAGGATCCTCCTATTCCACGTATAGGTTCCGTGACATAAACATCACATCCCTATACATGTAATTCCCAACAATGATGGTTTACCTTCATGCACACACTAGGCAAACGCACAGTGTTTGATCCACCCACCCACATTCTTTTACATCTTGTGGAATTGCCTTCTCATTCAATGACCTTTTTTAGCAGCAGGTTAGCGGAGCTGCTATGGGCACCAGGATGGGACCCAGCTATGCTAATATTTTTGTCAGCTGGGTAGAAGAATGCTTCTTGGCTTCCAACACTGGCTTTGTCCCAGACTTCTACAAGTAATACATTGATGACTGCGTCGGTGCTGCCACATGCTTTAATGACCAACTAGAGCTTTTCTTGCATCACTTCACCAACTTCCACTCGTCCCTCAAATAAACAGTTATAACATTAGGATAAAGATGCATAAATGTACAGATAAGGAGTAGGTATAAAAACATTTCAGATGTCTTAAATAACTCTTTGAGCATGGTGAAGTTGATCATTAAGAAGTGGAACACACCAAGACACTTCCTAGATTAGGCTGTCCTTCCAAACTGAACAGCAGGGCAAGGAAGAAACTAATTAGAGATATCACCAAGAAGTCAACAGAGTTACACAGTTCAGTGTCTAAAATGGGAGAAAATATCCATGGGACAACCATATTCTTATCATTCCACAAAGAGCTTCTATGGAACTGAGCAAAAAGCACCAAAATGACACTGCAAACATGTGGCAAAAGGTTTTGTTGTCAGAGTAGACAAAATTGCAAGAATTTGGTTTATATAAAAAGTGTTACATCTGATGTAAACTCAGCATAATGCATTATTCTGTCATCACCATTCTTTCTGTGAAACATGATGGTGACAGCATTATGCCATATATGTTATATACTGTATACAATATATATAGTGTTATATATTATTACATTATATAACCCTAATGGGAATCTATGCATAAGACTTCTTTCCACATGCTCCCAGAAAGGGATCCACAAGCAATTAGAGAGTTTCAGCAAATTTGCCAAGTGAGCAGAAATTGCACCGAACAAATGCACAGAGTTGGTAAAGATTCATGAAGAAAGACTTGTGGCAATGTTGTAACTAATAATTAAGAATCAGTATCTGTGAAATAATAATGGAATGCTTACTGTAGTTTACCAAGCACAATCAAGTGGTTAGAATCAGGTGGTAAAATAAAAAGGATAAATAAGGATTGAGTTTGAGTAGAACTGTCTTATATAATGATGAGAAACTTTGAGGAGAGACCAAACTAAATTTGGTAGAATATGCCATGATCAAGAGAGATTTGAGATTCTTCAGATTTCAGAGAAAAAAAGTAGTTTATTCTCAGCAGTGTGGAAAGAGTTACCACACCATTTCTAAACATTTTGGCTCCAACCAACCACTGTCAGAAAGATAGTCTTCAAATAGAAAATATTCAAGACTATGGTAAAAAAAAAGCAACCTGGACAATCTCATCCATGTATATATACTTTCTCGAGGTCTGCATAATGGTGCAATGGTTAGAATTGCTGTCTCACAGCAGTGGGGCCCTGGGTTCAATTCCTGGGATGCTATCTGCGTGATGTTTGTGTGTGATGTTCTCCCTATGTTCATGTGGATTTTCTCTGGGAGCTCCAGTTTCCTCCCACGTCCAAAAACATACTGGTAGGTTAACTGGAATCTGGGAAAATTGGCCCTAGTGAGAATAATTGCTTTTCTGTGTTTGTGTCTATGTGTTTACACTCATTAAGGTGTGCCCTGCCTTGTGCCAGGTGCCTGTTGTTTGCTGAGGTCGCTTGGCTCTGACTCCCTAGTCACCTTGAATAAAATGAAGAAGGTAGAAAATGGACAGATATGTTTCTGAATCTTTTGACGTATTTTTTCAACAACTGTGATCAACATATTCAATGCAAATTGTTCCTGTGCCTTTTATCATAAATGTATCAGCTTTTTATTTCATGTGTCATAAATATGCTGTATAAAATTCACTAAAGCATATGAAACATAAACAACACCTATTGTTAGCAATTTACCTACTGTACCACTATACCTATTGCTCTACCTCTATAGGGCTCCACTGATATTCATGCCTTTTAGACGTGTTTAAATGTATGTTGTACAAACATTATTTCTGTTACATTACATGTATTATTGTTATATTATTTTTACATTTTACTGAGATTTCTTACATATTGTTTTTCATTTTAGTGTACATTACTACACAGTAATTGTTTTTAATGCATAATGTAAAATAAGTATTGCGTTATGCACATTCTTTAATTCAAACAATGTCAAACGACGATGCAGTCCCAGTAAAGTATATGTAATTTAACAATATTTAACATTAAATGTATTTTACTCATTCATACTTTCATTTCTTCTTTAAGCTATTTTTAAGAATAAACCAAAAATTTGTTTTATGGACTAGCTACTTCTTTACTGGACTTTGTCCATTGTTGCAGAGTTACTGGTGCAGCTGCACTCATTCTTTACCCTCTTGAATTCCTCAACAGGTCTCATTGGCACCCCCCAGCACCCCCTCATACACATTTACCTGATAATGGCATAAAGAGAGTACTAATTATATTTTGGTAATATTGCTGAAATTTCATTGTGCCTCTTGAACTATCTGGAAATAGAAAACAACGAGAATGCAACAATCTGCTTTTAGTTTTTCAATTTGCTTTTGAAATGAAATGAAAAAATGAACTTACTCGCGGTGGTTGTCATGGTAGCTGGAAGCACCGACGAGGTAGTAAGAACTCGGAACAGTCCAAGACATAGGCTCATCAAAGCCATTGACATAGTCAGTCCACTTGCAGTTAGAATAGCAGATCTTACTATCACTGCAACAGTAGAACTTCCACCTAAAATGAACAAAACATTAAAGTTCAGGCCATCAAAATGGAAATATGTTTATTTAAAAATGCAGTAATGGTTACATTGATAAATCAATTAAGCATTTTATTATGAGAACAGTGATAATTAAGTTCTTGGCAAAGAACAGGGAAACAACTAATGGGAACACAGGACGGGACTTGACTAACAAAAGAGAGTCGTGGATCTGCTTAAGGATAAATGATTGTACAGCCATATACAGTATATTAGATTTATTCATATTTAAAAATCCCAAATACAAATTGCTTGACTATATACAGTAGCAAAAATAACATGTAAAATAAACCAGTTACTGTAATTCATTATTAAATGAGTGGTCAGAGTATTTAGGAAAGGAAAATCAAATATTTTACAATAAAAGAACCCTTTACTCTTTCATTGATTAAGCTTTGAGACAGATACCTTTGCATTTTCATCTGAAACACTATGATCAGTCGCCTTATTCACACTTATTAGGTACGCATGGAAGATAATACTGAGCCAAACACTGCTGATTACCCTGCTGATGGGATTTATTTCAGTGAAATGTTTAGATTTTCTTTTAAAAGCAATATTTCTCTTAACATAAGTTGTAAACAAAATAAAAAAAATAAAATTACCTTCGATCCTCACGTTTGTTGTCATGATAACTGTACATGCCAGAAATGGCTGAATTTGGCGGACAGGTAAATTCAAATTGCTGATCAAAATCATTCACATAGCCTGACCAAGAGCATAATGGAATGTTTTCAAAGGTGCGTTTGCAGCTGAAACTCCATAAACGATCCTCATATTTATTATGATGAGTACTAGAAAGGATAAAAAATAAAAGTCAAAGCTTTTCACTCTACAAAAAACATTCACTATTTTTTGGCTTTCTTGTGAAGCTTTAAAGGTGCAAGAGAATACACATTATATATACAGTACTGTAATATTAACGTAGTATGATCCGAGAAACAAATCTGGTTGTTTCTGTTATTGTAAATGTTTTAAAATGCCCCCAGAGTTTAAGCAGTAATTCTAAAATGCAAAGAAAATACACAAATTTCCAAGATACCTTACTTTCCTAATATAAGGATAACATAAGGAAAGGTTCGGCTATTCTCTGCAACAACACAATGAGCAATGTGTTGGACACACCCCACCTGACCTGAAGCATCATACTCTATAACCTGTCGGGGACAGTATCTCAGCACAACACATGCCTAGTCATTCATTATTCCTGAATTGTAATTTTGGCCTCTATCCCACCTGGTTATAACATGCTAACCAGTACTGCTTGCATTTTCTTTCAAAGAAAAAAAACTGTGAAACAAAGATTTAAAACAGAACCAGAAATTCTGAAAGAACCTGAATTCCTCAATAGAATTATTCTTGGAATTCTGTTCCTTTTCTAAAATATAATACATGGATTTATGTACAGATAAGGGACAAGGATATGGTGAAAACATTTTCTTAAGAATAAGAACATAAGACAAGTTAGAAACAAGAGGAGGCCATCCATCGCAGCTAGCCTGGTTTGGTTGAAGCTAAATTGTGTATTGGTTTCCTCTGTAGCACAGAGTAGCTTGTTCAATACATCCCCAATCCTTTGGGTAAAGAAGTTCATCCTGTCCTCAGATTTAACTGAACCACTGCATAGTATCCAGTGTGTCTTCAAGAAAGAATTTCAAGAAGGATACTTTGCTTGTTTTTATCAACACCTTTGCAATAGAGTATACATTGATTTGGCAGAAAACAAATTCAAATATGGGTCTATATATATATATAATGGCATTCAGATGTTTTATTTGTTGATATACAAAATGACAGGCTGCGGATAGCCTAGGTTATAATAAAGATCATAGCAACATCAACATCTCACCTGCTTATGTAATAAATAGACTCGTATGATGGACAAGTAAAATGCAAAGGTTGGTCATACTCATTTTCCCACCGTGGTTCTGAAAAAAAAAACAGTGATCCACGTCCTCCTGAAAGCTGACGTTTTAGCCCAGTTTTAAGTCTTTAGCACTATACTGGAGTAGCTTAATAATATTAAAGTGAATGTTCTTGAGTGGCAAATCAAGGTCCTGACTTGAACATGATCAAGCAAGAATTTAAAATTTAAAAGGGAAGAATTTAAAATGATTGTCCTCAAGCAATCTCCAGGCAATTTGATAGAGCTAAATTACAGCTCCCAAGAAGAATGGGCAAAAATTGCTCCACTTCAGCGTGCAAAACTTGTAGAGGCTGTAATTGCTTCCACCAAATTTTGAGTTCACAGGTTATAATGCTTAAATAATCAACATATTCAATCTTTCTTTAGATTTTTGGTATTTACTGTTACCTATCTTACCCTTAGAGCTATTCAGTTTGAGCACTCAGCTTTTGACTAAAATATTAGGTTTCATAATGTTTATGCATCATTTTGTAATTTCACTAAATGGAGTTCCATAGGAACGATCTGAATATTTTTGCCAGACACATACATTTACCAGACTTCAAATTCACTGTACATTTTGCTAGGTTATTAATGCAGTCCTTTCGCAATCTGATAGAAAAGCAAAATAGTTAAGCAGTTGTAGAACAAAAAAAATAATGTTATAAAGATGACTAAACTCACCCTGTGCACTGACAACCAGAGTTAAAACAAAGAGAATAATTTTCTTCATAACTGATTCAGAAATGAGCAAGGTCTGCAAATCCTGGTTCCCTACAGCTGGTTTTCCCAACAGTTTATATACTGTTCAGTGTTTCTGGAGCTCATGCAAGGGCAATCATTTCAAGGCCACTTTGATGTAACAATTTGCATACATGGGTAAAACATATATTTAAACAGATGTGCTTAAAAACGATAATTTTCTAAAAACATACTAAGTAGTAAAGCACAAAGTAAATTGCTTTCATTCAGGTTTTGAATTTTGTACTACAAATATATCTCCATCTCACACAAAAGTCACAAAAAGTTCTGCCAAATGGGAGTAAATATATGTTCATTTATTTCTGCATTTAAAAAAGGTTTTATGGCACACATTACCAATTAAAATAACTATTATTTAATTTAAAATCCAAGGGACCAAGACCATAATAAGCCCAATCAGAGATCTAATAATTCCAGAGTACATGTGCCTTTGTCAGATCAAAAACAAACACAATTTTGTAATCTAATGGAAGTAATTAAAAATTAATAATTAAATAATTAAAAGCACATTAAGAGCTAATCAATAATCACCTGCAGTTAATCATAAATATCAATATTGTTGCAATTTGGAGGTTAGATAAATATTTGTGCTTCCCAGCACATAGAAAATTAACATAGGGAATTAACCTACCTTTTTTTGATACAATGAGCATTATCTATAAATGTTAACTCACCTGTCAGGTCAGGCTAAATGAAACTCTGTTAAATCATTAAAGAGTGGCACAGTGGTGCAGTGGTTAGCATTGCTGCCTCACAATACTGGGACCTTGGGTTGAATTCTAACCATAGGATGCTAAATGTATGTTCTCCCCATGTTCATCAGAACCTGCTATCAACTTGTGTCAACCAATGGCCTCCTGTACTTATATGTGGGTTTCCTCTAGGTGCTCCAGTTTCCCTCCACAGTCCAAAAACATGGTGGCAAGTTAAATAGCTTCTGGGAAAATTGGCCTTAGGTGTGAGTGTGTGCGTGGTTGTGTCTGTGTGTCTGTCCTGTGATGGACTGACGTCCCATCAAGGGTGTACCCTGCCTTATCCTTTTGCTTGCTGGGAAAAGCTTCAGCTCCCCTGTGACCCTGAATTGGAAGAACCTGAAGTTAGAAAATGAACAAAAAAATCTATTGTTAAGTTAGCCCTCCTAGACCATTAATATTTAACAGTGACTGAATATTCCTAGTGAGGACATTAAAGTAGTCTTTATGAGAATGCTTTATATGATTAAGTAGACCTCAAGGCAGAATCCCATTGCTTCAGAAGTTGAGTCTGGGCTTATAGGTGGATCTGGCATAGCTAGGACCAAGTTTGGTTTGTTGTGATTTCAACCCATAGAACCCATAGAGTACAGTATGTTATTATTTATGTTAACACTGGCTGTTATGTTCTGCATTGTGTATAGTACTGTAAGTCTGTCCACATATGTTTAAAAAAAAGGTAAAAGACTCTACAGAACTACAAATGGCATCAAAGTGAGTTCAAACCTTATTAACAAAAAGAAATAAACGCATATCACATCCTCACCTTTCATCACAGCTTCAGGGGCATCAGAACCTGCTATCAACCTGTGTCAACCAATGGCCTCCTGTACTTACTCAAATGGTAAAAAAACTAGGCCTGCTAAGGATTGATACTTGGAAGAGATATACAGTACCAAGGAGAGCTGTTGAAATGAAAATCTGTAGACACACTGGCTCTGCAGAACTAGGATTGCATGAGCATATTAGAAGGGTAATACAGCCTTAGAAAGACTGCAAATGAGATCAGGAAGTACTAGTCTTTTGAATTGTTTGTTTTTTTTAATTTATGGGCAGGTTAACTGAACAAAGAACCAAGAATATTGAGACATGATTTGACTGAAGTATTTAGGATCCTAAGGGATATAGATAGGGCTAATTGAGGTAATCCTTTCACACTTAATAACAAAATCCTCTGTTTTGTTTCACATTTGCAGTCTCACTGGAAGGAGAAGGAAGTGGAAGTATAGGCTGTGTGACTGTTGTCATGTGTAGTCATCATATTGTCACTGATATGGGAAAGGACGAACCGTGGAATGGCAGGAGATCGAAAAGACCCTATGCGTAGCGGCAAGGCGGGGGTTAGCCCGGGCTCAGCTGTTCCGGAAATGCCATGTAGAAACCCATGGCCTCAGGCCATGGACAGGAGCGACCTAGTGCTAGGTGGGTCTCAGGACATCCAAACCTCAATGCTGAGCAAGGAGCAGAGCAGACACAGGAAGTAAATAAGCCATACACACCAGAAAGACATGAATAATCACAGGGAACTAGGAACAGGACAGAAGTAGAGCGTCCTCTAGGTGTACTGGGCATAACAGGGCGCCTTCAAGGGCGGCTCCTGATGCCCAAAAAATAGCTGCACAGCACTGGGGGGAGGAAAAACCTCATTTAACTGAAAGGAAACCTCCGGGAGTCCACGGCTGAATGCTCCCCCCTTCTCTGGGGTAAAAAAACATTTATTGAGTAGAGGAAGGGGGGGCCAGGCTGGGCTCCGGAGGAGCAAGACAAAAAACCAGATCAAACAAGCAAAAAAAAATCACGAATAACGAAAATAAACCCTGACGGAACAGGGGAACAAACAACACATAAGGGCATGGAAGCTCAGACTAGAGGACATGGGAGCCCAGGATTGAGAGACTGGCGGGCGTGGGAGCCTGGGACAGACAAAACACGTTAAAAAAAATTACACACAACAGAAATAAACCCTGATGGAACAGGGGAACAAACCATTCATAAGGGCATGGAAGTCCAGATCAGAGCGCATGGGAGCCCAGAGCCAGGGAGACCAGGGGACATGGGAGCCCGGAACACTGTCACGGATGTCGGAAAGGACGAACCGTGGTTTTGCAGGAGAGTGATAAGACCCTCTGCGTAGGTGAGACGGGGGTTAGCCCAGGCTCAGCTGTTCAGGAAATGCCATATAGAAACCTATCCCCGCAGCCCATGGACAGGAGCGACCTGGTGCTAGGCAGGTCTTAGGAATCCAAACCTCAATGCTGATCAAGGAGCAGAGGAGACACAGGAAGTAAATAAGCTACACAACAAGACACAACAGAAAGACATGAATAATCACAGGGAACAGGAACAGGACAGAAGTAGAGCGCCCTCTAGGTGTACTGGGCGTGACACATATATAGTTTTATATGTACAGTATGTGCAAATGAGCTGTTGATGTCAAACCTGAATTATTTTTTTACACAAAATCCACATGATTCATTTATACAACATGTGTAGTCATCATTTGTAATTTAATTCAACAAAAGTAGAAGACATATTTAGAAGGAAGTGAACAGTGTATGTATGTGCAAATTCGCTGATGTAAAACTTGGACTGTTGTGTTTTCATTGTCATTGTCATTTTCGTTGTTTTCATTTGTAGCCATTTCATTGTTCGTTATTTAGCCATTAGCTAGCCAAAATTCATTATAGACGGCTTAGGATCACCTTGCTTAATAGTTACACTATCCTCAAGAGACCATTTTTATTGGTAATCCAAAAGAAGCAACTTTGAAACTCTGTAACTGTCATGCCCTCACACTCCTACTCTGTCCTGTCCCTAGTTTCCCTGTGCTTTGCTTGTCCATCTGGTTTGTCTTAGTTGGGGCTATATATTTCCGGGTCCACCTGTCCTCCTCGCTCAGCATTGATGGTTTGGATGTCTTGAGACTTGCCTAACATCAGGTCGTCTCCTCCGTGGCCTGAGGGCATAGGTTTCTACACAACATCGTATAACCTCCTGAGCCCAGGCTAACCCCCGATTTGCTGCTTCGCATTGGGGCTCTTTTGCTCTCCTTAATTTAATTTGTGCCTCCTGCTTGCCAGGTTAGGCTCTGGTGTTTCCTGTGACCCTGTACTGGATAAAGCTGTTTAAGAAAATGGATGGATTAAAAAAAAACATTACTCAACTTACCAGTTTGAAAATAATATTTACTTCCTAGTAATTAATTAAACAGGTTATCCTTGAAACCATTGAGAATATGATATGATGTTCTCAAATTAAAATTCTTCTTCATCTGTATATTTCCCACACTTGCAGGTTGTTTCAGCAAAAACAGATAAAAATAGTACAATATGGAATCCAGGATTACACAAAAGCAAGAAACTGCTTGGTTAATGGTGGCCAGACTGGGGGCAGTGCTGGTTTTCTGTCCATGTTTTATTGTTCTGTTAATAAACTGTATATTGTAAAATTTCAGTCCTTGTGTTGCTTTTCATTTTGTCCGATTGACTACTCAAAGCCATAAAATCACTGCAAATTTCTAATTGTTCCATTGAATTCCACCACCATATCACTACAAAATCAATATAACCTATAAGAAAACAGTACCTGTTTTGGTGGTGTACTGAAATGAGGGTTTTTATTGTACTGTAACAATTACAAATTGGAACAGTAAATTGACAGAGTGCTTAAACACCTGTTCCAAATCAAACACAATAATTTACAATCTCACACATGGACTCTAAATAAATAATTGGTACAATGTCAAAACATGCATGACAAATCAACAAGAGCAATAGAATATATTTGTGAATTGATCTGCTGTGAAATGAAAATTTGAACGTTTAACGGCATAACAAGATAAGAAGTAATATCATCAAAATTAAAATGTATCGACTATAATGTGTTATGGTTTACCTAGTAGATTTTATGAGTCTCCGATAGTTAAATAACAGTTATTTACAATATGAATTTAAAACAATGAATTATCAAACATGTGCTTACAACCATAGTTTAACTCTTGAGAATTATGAGAATAAAGAACACTCAAAGATAGGAGAAACTCGGTTTGTCACGACTATAATTTTTTTATTGAATATGCCTAGATACTCAGAATGTCAACAAAAAAGTCAAACTTATTAGTCAGGTGAAAATAATAATTGGTTTGCAAAAACTTTTTATGCAAAGCATTCACAGCTTACTGTACATAGAGGATCAAGCTGCCTTGTGAAGACAACAGAAAGATTATTAGAACTAACAATTTATAAAAATTCATTATACTTTTATAGCGCTTTTCTGGAAACTCCACTCAAAGCACTTTACATTAATGGGGACTCTCTTCCACCATTGTCAATGTGCAGCATCCACCTGGATGGATGATGTGGCGGCAGTGGGGAGGAGAACAGAGTGATGAAGCCAATTCATAGTTGGGGATTATTAGGAGGCCATGATTGATTAAAGCAATTGATTAATATTTAATTCTAAGTGCTACAATATTTTTTGCTGCTATGCAGGTTATGCAGGCTATGCATATTATTTAGGAAATAATTAACTTACAATTTTCACAAGCAATAAAAAGCACGATTTATTTTTAACCTTCTTGATGTGAGCATCAAATTCACAGAGACCTGCAAAGCTACATTTTAAAAAAGCTATAGTAAAAGTACAGTTGATGAGTAATAAAGCCAGTACAGTACCAATCAAAGCACTGTCATGTCAAGAAACAAAGACACATCTGTATTGTGTACAGCAGGGGTTTCAAGCTCAGATCAAGGAGGACTGCAATGACCTGGCATGTCATGTGACCTGCCAATAATATTCTAATATATAATATTAGAAGGGGAGTGGGGGTGATATGGTGGCACAGTGTATTTCAGTTCTGCCTCGCAGCTTTGTGGCCCAGAGTAGCCCTGGGGTGCTAACTGAGTTGATAATTCTTTGAATTTTTCAAACTCATGTATACAACTCATGTATAGAGGAGGCATGCCGATCGTGACAATGTCATACTTAAATAGTAAAAGGGGCTATAGACTGCCCTGTATAATACCACACTTTACTTAGTTACTTAGTTTACAATTACTTTCCATGATATTATGCAATAATCTTACCTTTTTAAAAAATCTTGCTTAAATCCTTTTTTAACAAAACAGCAAACATAAATTCATTTGAGAGTGTATTATTGGACTTTTCTAAATCCAGATTTAGAAAGGTATATTCCTATATTAGTTCCTCATCCACTTGTTTTTTCACTGCAATTGAGCTGAAAGTTGGATGAAGCGAGATTGTAGTGTACTGTATTTAATATCCATCTGCCTGCTTAATCCAAAAGCTAGTTGCAATGGACCCTGTGTGTTTGTGTCTTTCTGTTAAATTGCAAGAACTAAAAAATAATTTAGCAAGAACACAGCTACTCCAAACAAAATACTGTGTCTGGACCACATTCCCCAGAAGCCTTTGGGGAATGAGTTGTTGATGCCCTGCAACAGGGTAGCCTGCTGTTGTGTATAAAAATGTTAATTACTCCAAGGCCTTTCTTAATTACTCCTGTACCCTTCCTGTATGTTTATGTTAGTATAAATGAAACAAGTGTGAAAGGTATGTACCTCCCTTTTTACTCCAAATCACGGCAGTATTCCATAGTTGTTGGATTATGGTGTAATGTTTGACAAGATGGACACCAGTACCTTTTCTGTTTGTGAATTTGTAGGCATCCACATCGGCAGTGCTAAATGGCTGCTGACATTAAAGGGAAAGATTTCTAGTAGGTCACCAATAATTAACCAATATATGTGTATATTCTTTTTTCTAAATGTACTCAAAGCTTAATGTGAATTTGTAAAAGCTGTAGTTTCCCTGGACTTGTTTGCCATGCTCACGCCCCCAGAGCACCAGTTCACTGTCGCAAGTAATACAGCCAGTAGAGTACCAATCAAAGCACTGTCATGTCAAGTGTAGCGGTGAGGCTTATTAATAAGGCAGAATTAAGTGTTTCTGAGCTTTCCCAAATTAGGCCTAATTTCTCTGTTCATCTCTGTGGTGCAGCCACAGAGAAAGAATTCATGCAAGCTGATTTAAGATGTTTTCTTGTGATAAGAAACCAGCTCCCAAAGGGGGATGCACTTAGCTAAGCCTGGCTATCATGATCAATGGTCATCCATTGGCGCCTATCTGTCTAGGGAGTGCGAGTTGGACATCTGGATTGCATTCCTAAGTGTCAGGAGTAAGTGACTCATATCTCACCTTGATCAACCAATCAGGGACTGGTAGGGCCGAGTAACCCACGTGGGACTCTGATGCCCATGGAACTTTCAGCCAATCAATGAGCTGAAGTTCCTCCAGGTAAAAACAGGCAACACAGAGATTCAACAAGATTCAGAAGGGATTCTGGAGAGGATTCTGTGGACTGTTCTAAAGGGAATTCAAAGGAGAATTCCAGGGCAGGACGGCCCAGGAGCAGAAGGCTCCCAAGGGCAGGACATCCTCGCAGCGCGCCTCCTGACCATCCTGAGACTCAGCCCGGACAACCACGGAACGGCCAGTGTGTCCGAGTGCCAGAACTTTCCTTTGTTCTAAGAGTCTAGAGTGGAGGTTGCCAGAGAGTAACCAGCAGCAGGCCTCGTGAACAGGTCGGAACTGTGGACAGCTGAATCACTATTCAGAACTAGCTCTTCATCAGGAACGAACCGGTCCTCTTCCTGACTTGCTGGGACCCACAGTCATCTTTTCTCCTGTGCACAAACTTTGCTAGTTAAAGCCAACAGTGAACATCAGCAGCGCACCGTCGCAAGCCGCACAGCACAGCCTGGCACCGAGCCAGAGAGCGCGGATTGGACAGCAACAGCCTGCAACTGTTTCTTTGTGCCCGCAGGAGATCTGAATCCCCAAAGATTGGATGAGTATTCAACTTCAATGCATTACAGCTCAAGAATTCAATTGTTATCCCAACCAGTTGATATCAATTTAATTCCTAAGAGTTATGTACTTGTTTCGAGTATCTAATGTAGAAGTTATAACCAAGTTCATTTATGAAACGGTCTTAATGAATGATATACTGAACGTATGTCCTCTTGATATATGTAACACTTCGTAACTGATTGAATATATATCTTTTGTATTCTGATAACCCTCTCGATAAGATCTGTTAGTTTAAGGCATATTCTATGTATTAATAAATGTATCCTCGTGTATTAGTACCTGTGTGTGTGCGTTGTTTGAGTTATGTCGCATGGTTGGATTCTAAAGCCATCAAAAGAATCAACTTTGTGATTTACTGCTACAATTAATAATTGTCTCAGTAAATGCCCAAACCCTACAGAACTGGTGCCTTCAGAGAGCCAGTTTTCTTACATATTTGGCGTCCCTGAACGGCTATGAATCACTACACAAGAAACAAAGACACATTTGTATTGTGTCAGTTTGTCAACCTGCCCTGATCCTTGTCGTCTCCTCCCCGTTGTCCTTTTCCACTCCCTTCCGCATTATACCATCTGCATAGGGTCCTGAACTAAGCTTCATGGGAGCCTGGATTGGCTCCAGTTAAATGATCTTTGTGAATTTTGTTTTAAAGCTGGTAAGCAGCTCAGCTGCCTGGCAGGATAGATAGGACTGAAGTTCAGCTACTGTAGCAGTGCAAAGAAGAGCTAGGTTTGTTTTTTCTTTGTGGTGGCTTTTTTCCCTCCTCTGTATAAATAAAGAGCACTGTTTTAAATCTACCTTAAAGCTATGTCTTGTCACTGTGCTAGGAAGAATCATATGCCTACTTTTTTTGTTGCCTATTTTTTTTACAACTTTGATCAATTCCTGCACATGTAGAGCCTCAAAATACAACTAAATATTCTACAAGATTCACAGAGTGAGGAATTAGAAAAAGAGTTGACTCACATAGGTATTCCAGTAAAACACTGGTATCATAAATACAGTACACCAGTATAAAAGCAAAGTAGTTTAAGTAGGTAACTGCATCAGCATGCGTAGGCTGCAAAGGACCCAGTAAAGGTTTAATCCATGCTGAAATGAGAAGAAAAGAAGCACTACGTTTCAGATATGGAGCTTCTTCGGCTCTGTGTTTCCTTTCTTCTCTTTTTAGCATGGAAGAAATCTTTACTTGATCCGAAAAGTGAAGTAGCTGACAAGAAGGAAAGTAGTTTGTGTTGAGACACACTGTATATTGTATTTAAGGAGCAGTTGATAATTTCTTCATTTTTCTATATTAGAACAAGCACTAGCTAAATAGTAGCATGTTTTTTAGTAAGAAAAAAAAACTGCTGACTCAGTAAACAAATAAAATTTTAAATTTTTCAGTATGAGAAAATGCAGTCCCAAAAGAACAATAGCAACATTATTTTACCTGAAGAGAACACCCAGCTCAGATTTACAATGTGATTCAAAGACAGAACGTTCTCAGCCCCTAAGAGGGATCTAACCTTGTAACCAATGTCATGGATCCACAAGCCATGAAGTGAAAATTTAGTAATCTTTTAGAAATCAGTTTAGCTAATCTGCAAACCAGGAAGTCACTGTTGCAGTTAAGGCTGAGGGTTAGAACTGCAGTGTGGCACTATAGAGAAGTCTTTCATACAGATGAAACAGCTACAAAATTAACCTAGATCTGTGTAAGATTAAAGTAATAATTTTAAAACAAATATATTGAAAAGTAACAGAAGTAGTTGGGAAGTATAAATATGTTTAATGGACGTGTTTAAACAGCGGATACATTTTTTCTTGGTTCTTTGTGGTCATAGCTATATATTTAAGATTGTAACAGTTTAAATACTTTCAGTTTTCAGTCTGAAACTCTCCACCAACATTGTAATGAAAAAATACACTATAAAAGTACATTTTAATTATCATTTCTTATTATTTTCTTACACTTTTACCAGAACTAATTGAATTCTGACATCACACAATAAACTTACAATACTCAGAAATTTAGAGTCCAGTGGAAAAAAAACATTGTTGGACATTAATTAATGGTCAGTTTATATTAGGAAAAAATGTAGTAAAGCAGGTTTTCATCCCTTTGCTCAATCAATGTTTTCTCTCTTCATTTTTGTTTTTGTATGTCTTCAGAATTAGATGATTCAAACGTCTTGGAAAAAAGAAAACAAATGGGTACATTCACTTTTTTAGTCTTAGTCTTTTTAGCCTTTAAAAGTCACAATGTGCATTCAGAGTTATTGCAAAATGTGAATGGCTGTTCAAAGTGTTTAAATGCTATTTTTGCTAAATCACATCAAGTCACACATGTGCGATAGAAATGATGGTTTTGAATTAATACACTCTTCACTTCTCTTATTTACTAGAGCACTTTTCTTCCTTATGTGTTTTTAACACAGTTTGACAGCCTGCCAAACTCCATTCAAAAATTACAGTCAGGATTCCACGGGTCAGTTTTTTAGTGAGAAAACACGAAGCATGTAACTTTGGAATTAAGAGTTAAACTAAAAGATACAGAAGAAAACCTGTATCCTACTGTAAACCTACTATATGTAGAAAAGTATATTCTTATTTTTTACTAACAAAAATATATTTGGCTGTGTATAACACAATATTAATTGCACTATTACAATAAATACCAGGCTAGGATGGTAAACAGTTCTCCGTTTGCAACATTCATCAAAAACGTTTAGTTTTATTAACTATGTTTTACTTTTAAATATACCTTTATAACTATGTACCATTACAAGATTAAATAATAAACACATTTTCACTCACAGGTAAAGGTTTGCTAGCAATGGATGGAAGAAGATTGAAATGTACAGTAGGCAGCCGATTACTGACAATGTGCTCACCAGTAACAATACTTACAGTTACTTAGGGTTCCTATGGTTCAAGTGCAAGTACTGTGGCACCATACAGTTAATGCTGCAAATCTACAGTTAACTCACTGAGGGGATTCAAATGACAAAAATCCTAAAACTGTAAACAGAACAACTGATTTGAAACATTTGAATTTAAACTTAGAAGATTCTACTTTGATCTGAGGAAGAATCATATTTTTTATGACTTTTTAGTCCTCTAAATAACAATTTAGAAGCAACTGTAAGACAAAATTAACAACTAAACAATACCTACTGTAGCTGCATAATACAAACCTAATGGGCTACAGAAAATGAATTTATTTTGCCTTTTAGTGATGGGAACTCTCACACAATCTGAAACCACACAGGTTTGTATCAGGATGCTGATGAAGATAGTGTAATAGTTTATATTGAGATACTCAATAATCAACCTTACAATGAGAAGGGTGATTCATACAGTATGTAGTTCATATTACTCATATGTTCTCCTTGAAAATTTGCAGAACTGCTAAATTCGTCACCAAAAACCTTGACACTAAAAATAAATTAAACTATTTTAAAAGTATGCAAAATGCTTGTGCTATAGCAGTTGGTGGTACAATTTGCTGTATAATGATATTAATGTGCTCTTTGTATCTCAGTAATATAGTTTTGTGTCTTTTTTCTTCAGATCCTTCATATTCATGTTTCTAATTTTGTGTTAATCAGACGTAATTTACAAAAACTGATCTCTGGTTTTGCAGCAGGATTTGTCTAAACTTAAACCAGTTAATTTTAACACCCATCACGTTGTGTAGTGAGCAAAACACTGAAAACAGGTTGTGTGCATAAGTGCGATAAAAGTGTGGAGTGCATATTTTGGAATACAATTTTTACCATAGAAACATTTTGTGTGTACATTGAGGGCTCTGCAGACAGCAATGCTTTTTTTTTTGCGCCGACACATGGGAACCATTTCTTATATTCCTCTCTCACCTGTAAAAACAAACATAGATATTAGAAGACAGCTATTTTCCATTGTATTTTAGTGAGGGTCACATCGGGCTTAAACAAACACCTTTAAAGATATGTTCCCAAAACAGGAGATAGGACATTGTTAGGAAAAGTTTTTAGAAAATGTTGATGTTAGGTAATAATAATAATAATTGCTTACACTTATATAGCACTTTTCTGGACACTCCACTCAAAGCGCTTTACAGGTAATGGGGTCTCCCCTCCACCACCAATGTGCAGCACCACCTGGTTGATGCGACGGCAGCCATAGTGCGCCAGAACACTCACCACACATCAGCTATCAGTGGGGAGGAGAGCAGAGTAATGAAGCCAATTCATAGATGGGGATTATTAGGAGGCCATGATTGGTAAGGGCCAATGGGAAATTTGGTGCAACACCCCTACTCTTTTCAATAAACACCCTGGGATTTTTAATGACAACAGAGAGTCAAGATCTTGGTTTTACGTCTCATCCAAAGTACGGCACCTGTTTACAGTATAATGTCCCCATCACTATACTGGGGCATTAGGACCCACGTGGACCACAGGGTGAGCGCTCCCTGCTGGCCCCACTAACACCTCTTCCAGCAGCAACCTTAGTTTTTCCCAGGAGGTCTCCCATCCAGGTACTGACCAGGCTCACACCTGCTTAGCTTCAGTGGGTTGCCAGTTGTGAGTTGCAGGGTGATATGGCTGCTTATATATCACCCTGCAATTAAATAAGGAAATATTTAAATATTAAAAACTACAATTTACAAAAGTCCAGTCAGTCATATTTCATCTGACCCCCCTGAATGAGGGCAGTGATGATACCAATTACAATCTTCATACTGTATATCTTTTTAACAGCTGATACAAAATTTAAGAACACGTGAAATCAATTAGTTTTGATTAACACATTGGCTGGAGTAAACATTAGCAGACTCAGGGGACTCAAAGGACCAGGGCTGAGAACCAATGGCTCTGTGCTTTTTTGGCTACTGGCAATTTTTTATTGTAAGTGGGAGTATTCAGTTGGGTTAGTGTTTTGGAGGAAGGACTCAAACTTATATACTATTTTGTGAAATATATACCTTGCTCTCCAGTATTTATTTTTTTAATTGGTGACTCATTACTAGATGTATCTGTGCAGGGGTGGATATGGTTAGCTGGCATTAGTGTTAACAGGAAGTGGTGTCAGCTTCCTTACAAGCTTTCTCAAATATTAGTGAGTCTTTTCTTTCCTTGATGTTGTGTATATGGAGCTTTCCATTACACTGGTCCATGGGGCCATGGAGTTTGATCATTTCCTAGCATGAGGAGCTGACGCCATAGAAGATTTATAGATCGTTAAATACCTCTGTCTGAAAGTGTTTTTTGGATACTCTGTAGTTTGGGTTTCCCATCTGTGAAGGGATGTATAAGGAAGGTCAATAGGAGAAATAGTTGGTGAAGTCTGTAATGCTATAATTCTTGCTCTTGTGTCTTGTTGCTTCTCTTCTTCTTTCATATTCTTAATTAAAGATCTTATCCTTTCCGTCACTTTTGTAAGATGCTCCTCACCCAGCTGTGCTTCACCTTGGGGGCCAGCAGCCACACATCCATTCCACCCTGACTACTGTGGAAACAGTTAATGCAAAGCACCTGGTCGTATTTAGAACTGTCACTGCAGTGGGTGCTCTGAGGGTATTTTAACCCTGCGTTGCCTCTCCTCGGCAATCTGGCATTGACGATTCTTCATACCACTCCTGATCTACCGTTCAGCATCTGAGCATAGCCCTTCTTGTTCCTTGTTTTCAGTTTACTTGGGCTAGGTTAGGGTGCTCTACATGCAGCTGTGCTGTCAAAAGGATTCCAGTAGCTGAGAGGGGACTCAAGGATGGGTCTGAAACTAGGACTGATCTCAGCGGATATCTCTGTTGGCCTGGTCCAGATGGAACCTGAGAGATCTGGGAGATGGAGCCAGTTCTTCCCTGGAGGACTAACAGTGTAAGCCTAGTGTATTCTGAGGGGCATATATCTTGATTCAACCTGTTTCCTGATGTCCACCGGTCAGACCTTTCTGATTCAGAGTTTCTTGTTCAGAGTGGAAGGTTGGACCTCTCTGCCCTGTGATGCCTTCTGGACAGGTGGTTCATTTCCATCCTGCAACTGCTTTCCCTGCACTTCCCCCTCCTGTGATCCAGTCTTCCAGTCCACCTGTCTGCATCCTGGGCAACAACATTGGGCTGTCCTCCATTCAATTAGGGCCTCCCTTCCCCTGGGAACCTGGCTACAGAAATCTACTCCGAAGTATTGAGAGCAACACCCCAGCAGCTCTTTCTCCCAGACACCAGTCAGCACACTTCAGTGGATAGTTTCACCCCAGGCCGGTGCTGTGTTGTACCAGCCTCTTCTTTCCACCTAAGGTGTAGTTAGCCGGCCACTCTCCCTGAGCTGTCAGACTCAAGCTCCTGGGTATGTAACATTTACAGCACTGTTTTCACCCTCATAAGTATTCCAGCCATCTTGTCTCCATTCATTCACCATTGCTTGTACATGTACCTAATTAACTCAACACTGTACTTCAACATAACAATTTCTGTAATACCAGTGTCTGGGGGGAGGCATGACATTAAAGACACTCAGTAAATCCAGTAAGACACATACTCAGTTTATATTTGTCCGATGCCAATTTTAAAACACATTAAAAGAACAAATGTAACACATTTCTGTGTTAAACATACAAAAAAATGACTACACAAGATTTATTAGATCCACTAAAAGTAGCATCTTTGCATATTTTCCCCATAACTCCCATACTACCACACACCGTTCTATCTCTCAGTCCTGTGTGTACTGTTACAGCGAGACAATCAGTGAAGTAGTGATTGACAGTTATGACCATTTATGTGCTTTTGTTTTGGTTAATACCCTTTCAAAACAGTACAGCATCAAAACACAAGGCCCCAGAAAGTGGTAATGTTTAGAAGAAAAGTTGTGGGGGAAAACTTAATGTATCAGTGCACTCTATATTATTCCCTCCCCTCTCCAAACACATAACAAAATGCCTGCCCCTTGGATGTGTACCTAATACCCAATTATGCTGTAGTAAATATCCTCTGTCTTTTCACTGTCTTACCTATCCTTATAATCATGTTGTATTTGAAACCTAGAAGGTCAAAGAGAAAGAACTGTTACCTCTCTGTTAAGCAGACAGTGAACAATGAAGATGAAAGTACCCTGCTGTGAATTCAGCACAATAAACAGGTATGTTAGCAGAGTGGAACTTTGGAAGAAGCCCAGGATCCATCCACACCCCAGTACAACACACTGGGCAACAGATTTGAAAAGTATTATCCTGGAAGAGAAGTACAAAACATCAACGTCTGAGAAAAGTTGTTCCTTCCCCATCTTCACATTAATTTACATCTAAAAACTCTGTTACCTTTCTAAGTAAATGTAATATGGTATAGTACCAAAGTATACTAATTACTATTGTTGCAAATATGAATAGTTCAGGAAGCAACCTCATGGATATGCAAAATGTGCAAATAAATATGCAAAAAAACATATTTTTTTTTTATTCTGCAGCACAACTTGAGTAATAATCAGGCTCAATCTTAGACAACACAAAAGAGTATTAAAAGCAAATACTACAACTACAAAAGGGACAACAGTTACACTAAAGATAGGTATATACAGTACATTAAGTCATTTCTTATAGTCCTACTTACTATAGAAATAGAGAATCTAGAATTATGCCTATGTAATCTCAATACACATAAACCAACTTTAGAGTTGAAAAATGCATCACAAAAAGAGAATGTTTGGCCTAAAGATTCCACAATACAGGAAACCAGAATTTTTTAACATAAGTAACAAAGCTCAATTATGATAATGAAAAAAACTCCAGAACTTTTTAAGTTTAGTTTTCCAGAATCTGATTATAACAGTATTTAGAAAAAAGATCTGTTTCACAGCTCAAATTTGAAGAAGAGCAATATGTTGAATTCTATTCCTGTGTTTATCTATGGGTCCATTCTAGTGTTTACTTCCTTTAATTACCTCCAATGGAATGTCTCTCACTGCCGAAAGTCTATTCTTTAATATGCTAATCTACTACAATACACGATAAGGAGATGTAATTTTGCAAAACTTAATCTTGCCATTTTTAAGAAACTGGTGTGTTTCTTTCAGTTGCTCCATTATAAAATTTTTGGGGCTTGGGGTTTAGTGGAGTAGTCCTGACTTTATCACATCAAAATTAAGATTACCTAGACCCCTAACATTACTGACCTTCTTGCAATATAATATATCCCATATACAGTAGATTTCTATATTTTCATCAGTACATTAAAATAGAAATAAGATAAATATACTGTAGATAGAGTCAGATAGATAAACATAATCAAATGCCACAATCCCTTTCAATGATAAATTTAGTCATGAATCAACTAACGTAGAACAGTGTAGTTTTGTTTTTAATTAAATGACATTTATCATTAAAATCTTATGTTTGATAATATTGAATCTATAATATAGATTGCCTATGTTTAGCATGGATGTAACACCAAGTAGCATTGGGATCAACTTTGTCACACTAACATAATGGGCATTCCAGCCAGGGAAGGTGTACAGTATATGTAATTCAGGGAGTCCTAAATGAGGGAGATTATGACGAATATGGACATAAAAATACTGTTTACAAATTGGAACTTCGCACTATTGAAGCTTACCTTATCTGATTTATATGCTTCTTGTATTAAATTAAATTCAGATTCTATTAAATTTAAAGGGGGAATAACTGGATTTTTCAAAATATCAAAAACAATAATAAAGTAATTCTAACCACGGTATAGAGCACTGATTTCCACTCCCATTCCTGGATGATCAGTGCCTTCTGGTTGACTTAAATTGAATCAGTTATTCATCAGTCTGTGTTTTCACTGTTTCTAACCATTTACTTATTGAGGATTATAGATTTCATATTAAACAGGCTAGGCTGTATCCTGATTGTGGTATCCACTTCTGGTAGCCCTCCAGGACCAGAAGTGGATACCACTGGTATAATGAAGCACTTGAGCAACTCCTGACATTGCTGTAAAATGAAATAAGGGTGCCCAATGGTCTTTTTCCGGGGGATTAGGGATCAAAGCCTAAGAGGAAGAATTAAGAGCAACAATACGTTTTCTGTATGGTTTTGGGAAGTGGGATAAAACTAGTATACACTATGCAGTATGATAATAATACTACCTAAATATACAGTATAGAAACCTAGTTTCAAATGTCATTGAAATATGTCTTTCTTATCCTGATTATTAAAATGATGCTTATTATAACAGTCATTTTGGTTTCAGTATTATATTTGCATGCAAAAGTACATTAATGTATTATTAATATTGTATTATTACTGTATAAGATGCTTTATGCATATATAAGACATTTGCAATCTACAAATTAAAGATTTTCCCACTACTTTTACCTGGTGTCATTCACTTTGGAGATATCACTCTTCATATGAACCAGAGTCAATCTGAGATTCCAGACAATCACAGAAAACAGAAACAAGTTAAGCTGTAAAAAAAACCCACATTAAACAGACAATTAAACTCCATAAAAGTCATAGCTCAAAGAGATGCTTGGTTCTGATAATGAAATATTAGATCATAATGTTTTGCTTTAACTTGATGAACCATTAATGTACCTCTATCAGATTCACCATTAATTGATAATGGCATATAAAATGTTTATTATTTTATTAGCGATATTTCAGTTCTGTGAAAGCAATACAGAAAAGTGTGGTAAACTGTGTATTATATTTTTACTCATCAAGATAAAGACCACTACTGTACATACTGCGAGAATGCAGTACAGTGGGCCTAGAAATGTCCATCTGAAGCCTTTCTCACTTTTCAACCAGCATCTGAAACATAAACGCAGCAGATTTTCTTATGAATATAGAACAGAGTCACACATGAACTGTGAAAATCAATATGTTTACACACTATGAATTAGCTAATGAATTATGTTTGATTAAGGAAGTGCGTCAGTGTGCGTTAGGTCAAAGGAACAAGGAAAAGTTAATTCCATGCTGACAAATAGAAGAAAGAAATAACATTTTGCTGTTGATTCTTCTTCTGGTATGACAGAGAAAATAAAGAGAGAATAAAGTCATCAAGGACAAAGGACAGAGTAATTGAGAATGAGCAGAAAGATGAGAAATAGTGTCCACACAAAGGAATATGGGGGGAGGTATGAAAAGCTGAAATCTGTAAATGAATGAAGAGCATTTAAAAAAAAGGCAATTAGTCTGGCCAAATGGATTATACTAATTAATATTTGTCATCAATAGGGGTCTGTTGTTAAACTAATTAAACTAATACTAATTATGTGAATGATCAGCATTTGGAGCAATAATTTGGAGAATAGTTTTGCAACCAATTAAGAAAGATTTATTAAAATAAGTATTTTAAAGACCATTTGAGACCAAATTTTGAATACTCTTCAGTTCTCAAGAACTACATGTCTCACGATAAAACAGATTTCTCACTAAAAGTGACTTCAGAAAGTATTCCCCCATGGATTTTTTTCATAATTTAAGTTGGAAACCCAAATAGAATTACATTTATATGGGATTTTTAATAATGACATACACAGATTACTCTGTAGTGTCAAACTGTAATGAAAGCAATGAAAGGTTTGGACATTTATTACAACTACATGAAAATATTTTTTTTTATTCACCCTTATCTATGACACCCAAAATGCAACTCAGGTGCATCCACTTTCTTTGTGAGATCACTCTAAAGTTTGAATCTACTTGTGTCCACTTTGAATGCATTCTTGGTCAGTTCAATTGGTTGGCACAATATCAGAAGAATATACAGATGCAGTCACTCAGAACCACTCAGTATGATAGTACTCATTGCTGCATTAGAGATGCTACAGCACAGTGCGGTTTACTTTGCTGCAAAGACAATCGATAGGTAGTACTTGTGTTGCATTAGAAGACAGTGATATGACTGCTTCATTTAATCTGTTTCTCTACTCTGCTTCTTCGAATCCACTTACAGATGCAGCCATTCAAAATGGGTGAGGTATTTCGCGGCATACCGCGACACGCCCACCGGGGTATCACGCGGTTCACATGTGTCACGTGACTAACTATCCGGCGTCGCCTTGTAAAACCGCCAGGGGGAGCTTAACCTCTCATGTACAGCATTTGAGCCTTTAATTTTGAACTGTGTATTACAGCATGTTAATCATCAGTCATTAAAATGTTGGTATATTTTATGAAAGCAAGATTGCTCAGTTGGACAAAAGTACACAACCTACCTTTATCAGAAATATTTATGCATCAAAGCCTTTACTGAAGATATTACTAATAGTATTAATAATGGATGACTTTGGACAAGCTGTATACTCAAAGTATAATTTCTTTAGCACATTTGTACAAGCACTTGGAATCTGTCCAAGCCATACTTTGTCAGGCATTTTGTTTTACTTCAACGGGCATAAAAACTTCCTTGCTTTTAACAGGGCGTTTCATAATTTCTAACTACGAAACTGACTTTAAAATGCGACACCTATCATGAAAAGAAAAAAATACACACCAGTATTCCATTTCTCCCTAAACATTGTAAGCTTCGAAGTCTTTAACTAACGTGATACCGGAGTCAACAAGCATACTTTTAGAATTTGATTAATAGGGAATATAATATGGAATCGCGTATCTCAAGAATTTAATAACGGTATGATTATATCCGTGTACTGCGGCAGGGCTGTGTAGGGCTGTTTCGCCTGCCTGTTTATGCAAGCTGTCTTGTAGCCTACTGGTCTAGGTGCGTGACTACCAACCGGCAGGTTGTGTGTTCGAATCCAGCTGGTGCTGGACCTTTCAGTTTTATTTATTTATTTTTTAATCGCGTAACATAAACATATTACCGTATGCAAACTGTACTGTATACAATATGTATATGTATATTTAATGTCTTAACTGTGCCCGTTTAAGTATTGAATATTCATATCTAATTTTACCACTGAAGGGAAATCTTAACATAAACATACAGTATATGGCTGGTCTCGGTACTTTAAAGAAAAAAATACACACCAGTATTCCATTTCTCCCTAAACATTGTAAGCTTCGAATTAAACCACTAAATAAAGACATAAATATAGAAATCTTAAGATTTGTTTTATTTAATGTTGGTAGCAGGATGAACTGTCAGAGTGTATATTTTGTTGCAAAGTTGCTACAAGATGTTAACAGTGAAAAAGGTATTTAGAAATGAGTTATTTCAAGATGAAAAAGAAAACATACACGAAACATGGTTTCATTATGACCAGAATCGGTCTTGAGATATTTTTAACTTGATTTACAGTATTTGAGAGGTATGTCTTAACACCGATACTACAGTGCTTAAGTACTGCTCACGTATATGTTTCTAGGTTAATATTATGCATTTCATACGGTCAAATTACTTTTGAGCAACTAATAAGAAGCGCGAAACGGTATGCGTTTTAGTTTCGTTTTGTGCTGGAACCCGTGGATTGATTAGAGATATCAAGTACATACAAGTCATTTTTTAAATGTTGTAGTTCGTCTTGAAAAAATGTTACAAGTACATAATAATAATAATAATAATAATAATTGCTTACACTTATATAGCGCTTTTTCTGGACACTCCACTCAAAGCGCTTTACAGGTAATGGGGACTCCCCTCCGCCACCACCAATGTGCAGCATCCACCTGGATGATGCGACGGCAGCCATAGTGCGCCAGAACGCTCACCACACATCAGCTATCAGTGGGGAGGAGAGCAGAGTAATGAAGCCAATTCACAGAGGGGGATTGTTAGGAGGCCATGATTGATAACAGCCGATGGGGAAATTTGGCCAGGATGCCAAATTTCCAAGATGCCAAGATGATGCCAAACATCATCTATCAACAATACCACAGGTTCTGTTTCCATATTGCGGATCAAATCCAGTGGCGCTGTGTGTTACTTTACTGAGTCCCATGTCACATGGTCTGTGATTGAAACCTGTAAAACCGGTTTAATTCGTCACAGCCAGCACTCTTCAGGTGTGAGGGTCTTCTGCTCAGAACGAAACGCTAAAATGTTTGTGTATATTCTAATGGTAGTGGGGGCAGGGTGTGTGGGAACAGGTTTGGTTGAAATTGCATTGGAGATCTATGTTCTTCACACCTGAAACATTTTCTCTGAAAGCATTTTCTTCGCAGTTTAACCGATCTTGTTACAGCATGTTACAGTTTACTATTATTAACCATATTAATTTTAAGTGCTTAATGTAAAATCTTGTAAAAATATATTTTCATTGTTCAAATATACATTAAGTCTGACTATCATATAATAAGTTAAATACAAAACTAAAGAAAAAATAGGGTTAAATATAATTCAAAATATTTTGCTAACAATGTTAACTGTTTATGAATAATAAAATGTATTAACTAAGGAGTAGGATGGCACAGTTGTTAGTATGTTTTTTGTTTTGTTTCTTTTTCATAAATACAACAGTAGTACCTGATGTCTCAGTGGCTTTCAAAATTAAATTATGCATGCAAACCTGTGAACTAGAAAGATAACTAAGATTTTAATACTAATTAAATGACCGCGGGCACTTTCCACCCCCTCTACATTCTCAGAGTAGAACAGACTAACCTTCTAATGAAAGACGGTCCACCCCCCACGGACAGGAAAAGTGCCCACAGGCACTTAAACTTAATATGGTAAGTAACAGTAAACAGTAACATGGTCAGAAGGAGCACGTACAAACGTTTTCAAAATAACCACATGTAAGACTCTGATGCTTAAAATGTTTAGGGAGAAAGTGGAATACTGGTGTGTATTTTTTCTTTAAACTACCAATACCAGCCATATACAGTCTGTAACGTAGGGATTTCTATATGTCTTTATTTAGTGGTTACATTAGTGACAAAGGCTAAACTTTTAGCTTCAGTAACGTGTACATATCTCCCCTTTTTATAAAACGACTTGGTTGAAAACTGTTCCAGAGCCACTGTTGTTTCATCAGTGAAAAGTACATCATGAAATGCCTCTCCCTGTTCAATCCACTGGAAAAAAGAAAAGGAGCATAAAGCTTCTGATGGTCATAAACGATATTCATTTAGGAGCAGCATCAGAGGTATGTTTTTAACTGCACTGCATTGGAGAGAATACCATAGTGTGTTTTTTTTTTTACTCCCTGGCGGAAACTGGCTTCCAGAAGAATCAGTATGGCTCAGAGATTAAATAAAACTTCACAGACATTAACGAAGAGCATAACGCGTGTACTGTATACACTGCAAGTACAACCCCCCTCTCTGCAGGAGTGCTGGCTGTGACGAATTGAACCGGTTTCACGGGTATTTTCAAAGTAGGAGGCGAGATTTCCAGCGAAAGACACCCCCCCCCCCCTCAAAAACGCAGTAAATACAGTACTTACTAGTTAAAGGCTAGGCTCCCGACTACGGCGAAAGGAACCCTTCTTTCATTAGAAGACAATGAACATATTTTAGCCCTGAATGAATTAATAGCAAACATGGTTTACATAAAATACATTTTTCCAAGAAAGTTTAGCGTTTGTCACTAATGAAACCACTAAATAAAGACATAAATATAAAAATCTTAAGATTTTTAAAATACATGACTTTGCTAAAATTTATTTGAAAATAAAAACAATTACAACCGCCAGGGGAGAGAGAGAACAGGGGAGGGATGTTGGTTTTGCATACGGGGCGGGGCTATGGAAATTAGGTATGTTTGGGAATGTGTAGTTACATGTTCTGGCTGTTTGTGAATTATCGTTGTTGAGTATGGAGTGTTGAGGTATTGATTTTGTGTAATGCTTTATGTTGAAAATTGAGGTGGATTTTGTTTATGATAAACAGGATAAACTGGGATGGGAGGAAGGTTAGGTTTTGCATAAGGGGCGGGATTATGATAATTGGAGGACTTTGCGAGAGTAAAATGGTTTGATTATTTGATTTTGTATTGTGGTTGTTATCTATGTTTTTGGTTGGTATTATGTTTATATGGTTGTTTTTGTTGGTTGGTTGTTATTATTGTTATTAATAATACGATCTATAGTTGAAATCTGAGCCTAAATAAAAAGAAAAAGCAAGTGATTAGGTTTATGAGCAATCTAATTACTTATTCGTTTAAAAAGCTATATAAAATAAAGTTTATTATTAATTTGCTGGACAGAGCGGTGAACATTATTATGCATAAGACAAAGATAACGATCCTGATCAGTTTAGAAATCTGTGTACGCTGTAAGGTTTTTATTTCTTAAACTTTTAAAATACACGTTTTGAATAGAAAGAAATCCTCTTCCTGGTACAGTATGTATAGCAAACCAGCACGTCTTTTTTCTCCAATCAGAGGGGTGTCAGATGGTGTCAGCCAATCACCATTCTGCGTTGGGTAGCAACGGGTGACTGTTCTCAGGCGGAAGATGTAAACAGCTTAATGTTCGTGTTAAATAATTTTTTTAAATTAAAATTCATTCTATACAGCAATCGCATATTTGGGTACCGTTTCATAAAACTTTCATGCTTAAAATGTTTAGGGAGAAATGGAAGACTGGTGTGTATTTTTTCTTTAAACTACCAAGACCAGCCATACACAGTACAGTTTACATACATACAGTAATGTTTATGTTCCTAAATTAATATCGTTTATGACCTTCAGATGCGTTATGCTCCTCTTCTTTTTATGCTCAGCTACTAAAATTTCCCTTTAGTGGTAAAATCCATAAAAATATTCAAAACTAAGCGGATTAAAATCTGCACAGTAAAGACATTAAATGATTAAATCTTTGCACTACCAACCAATGCACCACGAGTGCCCCTGTCGGTCATTTTGGCCAGCCAATCACTTGCCCTGCGGTACCCTCCGGTGCCCCGCGGTGGCTTGTGGGTAGGTTACTGTACCGCGGGTTTTTACCGCGCAGTTTGAATGGCTGCATCTGTAATATGAAATTATGTAACTTAAGGGAAACTATGGTAGCTGAAAATAAAAATAAGAGAAGCATAACATTTCTGAATATAAATATATTATACATATTATATATAGATGGTGATGGAAGCTACAAATCAAACAATAAAGCACACAACAGTATTTCTACATCAAAGTCTTTAACTCGGTCATTTACTGTGGTAATTTTGAAAATGTTTTTGTTCATTCTATATCTATATATAAAATTTATAAACTTTATAAAATGCTAGAATGTTCTAGCCTTTTCTATGAATACTTGCTGTCGTTATTGTAAACATATTTTGTAGTACTTGTTTAAATCCACATAACCACTTCGAATCCTTCCAATCTGGTTTCCAAGATCTTCATAGCACAGAAACTGCCTTGGTTAATGTCACTAACGATCTTCTCATGGCTTCTGATTCTGGTTCTCTTTCTATCCTTATTCTTCTTGACCTCTTTTGACACTTTTAACCACATTAATTAATCACACTTTTAATTTATTTCCCAGTAGAATAGTTGGATCCATCATTAGAAAATGGAAAGGCTATAAAACAACCCAGACGTCTCCTAGAGAAGACCATCCTCCCAAACAGAGCAACTGGGCAAGAAAGATGTTGGAAAGAGAAGAAGGAGAAGATCCCATTGCCGAGAGAGAACTGGAGAACATGGAGAACTTATCTAGAGGACAACAGTCACTGTCGCACTACACAGGTTTAATCTCTGTGGTAGTGAGACAAAATGGAAGATACTCCTGAGAAAACACCACATTACAGTATGCTTAGGGTTTTCAAGAAGATATGAGACCATATGTAAAAAAGATTCTCTGATCATATAAACAAACACTGAAGCAAAACATCTTAGATTTGAGAGAAAATTCACATTCTAACAGAGCAATGACCCCATACAGCCAAAGTAATGCTACAGTGGTTTCAGAACAGGAAGGTGAATGTTTTTGAGTGGCCCAGTCAAAGAACAGACTTGAATCCCACTGAGAATCTATGGAAGGACACAAAGATTGTGGTTCACTGAGGCTCTCTAGTACTAGCATATGATTGGTCAGCACTTACTGTTTATCATCCCCGTAACCCTTAGGAAACAATCCTGCTGACACACCCACTACAACAGTAGGGATGCCGTAACCAATCAGTAGGAGGTAAGCAGAACGCAGTCCCTCTTTTTGGATTATCCTCACTTGTGCCAGGCTTCTCACCAGCAGGAAGAGCTGTATGGCCTCCAGTAACATCCACACAAAACTGGCCAGGAAGAGGAAGTGCAGGACCCCAGCTATGATTGAACAGGCAATCTAGAAATGGGAAAGGGGCGTCTGTTAATATAAAACATTTACACTTCTTTCTTGTCCCTCATTTGCCCCTCTTTGTTTAACAGACATTTTTCAGGATAAGTACAGTAGCTTATGCACTTTTGATGGAATTGAGTCAGCCAGGATCTATTTAGCTTTGTGTTCAACCAATATCTTCCCTGCTAAGCTCCTCTTTTTTTCTTACACTTGGCTATTGCTTTAGACAGAGACAGGTGGCTCTCTTGAACTTGGCATTGCTAGAGTTTACCTTTATTGCTCCTCTGCCTTTTCTACTGTATGTTCCTTGTTTGGATATCTTCTCATCATCTTCTCGTGTCCGTTGCTGTGCTTAGCATTGCCAGACTATACAATTCAAAGTTGGCAAGTACTGGAGTACCATTCCTATCACCTCAAACAAGTAGTCTTCCCCTTCAATCAGTCCAGGAACAGCAATTAGGTTGCTGCACACTTATGGTATCTTGTCTTTTTTGTAATTCTTCTGATGTCACCTCTTCTCGAAACTCCAGATCAACCACAGTCACTTCCTATTACACAATCTCCACTTGGTCCGCTTGCTCTCTCTCTTTCTATCAATTTCTGGTCAACCATCCAACCCACTGTACCTACAGCCCCAGCCTATCTGTGTTTTCTTTGTGTTTTCCCCTTCCCCAATCCTTTTTTCTTCTGCTTTTCTTGTTGAAACATTCCTGGTTGTAGGTGCTCACTCTGCTAGGTCTGGGCACATTGTTCACAGCTTTCTCCACCCACTGGCATCCAACTGGTACACCTGCGGCTCTGGTCATCCAGGCTTCCAGTACTCTGGTTTACTTGAGTGCTCCAGACTCCTGCTTGCCAACAGAGATTCCTGCCTGAGCCCCCTCAAGGTCAATGATGTTCTCTCCACTTCATGGATGTAAGTGTTCTACTACTATTATTAACATTATTTCTTCTTGCCTTTGGTTTCCTGTGATGCTGCTAGCCATAATGTTTACTCTCGTCTACAGAGGCAGGAGCTCAATGAAGAGGTTAGTTTTTTGTTTTGGTTTATGTATGTAGTTTTTCAAATTCATTACACTTTAAAAAAGACACTGTTTTTTTAACATTACAACTTTGTTTTGGTGTGTTTGTTAACCTGGACCAACCTATTTTAAAGATCTCATTTACCACGATTGTGCCAAAAGACCAAAATATTAAATCTGTGTAAAGTGTTTTTTTTCCTTCCACTTGAAATTTAAACTTAGAAACTGCAAGTGCTTATTGAGGTTCTGAACAAGGTACTAAAAGCAACGAGAAACTGAAACTGTTTTATGAGGTGCCGTTTAGGCCATTATTCAAACTTAACCTCTCATACCCACACAAAGTGCTCTCACATACACACAAAAAGCTCTCACGTTCACTAGTTTTACCTCTCACATACACACAAGAACACTCATCGCAGGTGTCATAGCCGATGACAATGAAGCTATTGCTTCTGGTGTGGCTGAGATGTTATTAATTAAAGCTACGGCTTGGCTTAGTGCTTGTTGTGGTTGAGGTTGATTTCTTTCCTCCATCTTGGAGCGAATGAGAAAGCTTGTTGATAAATTTTGTCAGCCAATCGCATTGTGCCATTTAGATGGACCGCCTACATTGGGCCATAATTCACCTCTCACATACACAGAAAATGCTCTCACACTCTTCATTTTTCCTCTCACGTACATACATAAAAAGCTTTCGGATTCGTTAGTTTTACATCTCACATACACATAAAATGCACTCACATTCACTAGTTTTGTCTCTCACGCTCACATTATGAAGGAGTGCTTTATGTGTATGTGTTATGTGTACGAGGTAAAACTAGTGCATGTAAGAACGTTTTGTGTGTATGTGCAAGGTAAAACTAGTGAATGTGAGAGCATTTTGTTTGCAATGTGCGAGGTAAAACGAGTGAATGTGAGAGCATTTTATGTGTATGCGAAAGATAAAATGGAGATTATGAGAGCATTTGAGAGGTCAAATGGAGAGTGTGAGAGTATTTTACATGAATGTAAGAGGTAAAATGGAGAGTGTGAGAGCATTTTATATGAATGTGAGATGTAAAATGGAGAGTGTGAGAGCATTTTATATGAATGTGAGATGTAAAATGGAGAGTGTGAGAGCATTTTGTGTGTATGTGAGAGCAATTTGTGTGTGTATGAGAGGTAAAGTTTGAATAATGGCCTAAACGGCACCTCATACTGTTTTGTAATGGTTGTAGCCAATCTACACCAGTACAGTATATCAAGCAGTTTGAAAATAATTTTCTCTACTCCTTTATAGGCTTCCTTTATAGGGAGTTGTTTTTGCCTTGTGCAGATAATTTTGAGGCATTGTTTCTATGAAGTAAATGACCATAGGAAAAAAAAAACTGCTACAGGGTGACAGACCAATGAGAAGTATTACTCATATCTGTAATCTAATTTATTTTTAATGTAAATAATGGGTGGCATTTTAGAGCAGTAGTCAGCTACTTGCAGTAGTTGCTGCCTTGCAGTGCTGGGGCTCTGGGCTCAATCATGTTCACATGGGTTTCATCTGGTAAATCTGGTTTCCTCCCACAGTCCAAAAACATAATGGTAGGTAAATTGGCTTCTGGAAAAATTTACCATAGGTGTGAGTGTGTGTCTGAGTGTCTGTTTCTTTGTGTGTGCCCTGCAATGGACTGTTGTCCCATCCAGGGTGTACCCTGACTTGCATATGTTGCTGCCAGGATAGGCTGAATTGGCAGAAGTGTTTCTGAAATAGATGTAAGGATTTAGATAATCAGGCACTTTGTTATTATGATCAGGGCCGTCTCAAGGGGTGGGCAGGGCCTGTGTCACCACCCGTGATCACCACTCGTGTCAGTTTCTTCTTCGCTCCTGGTTTTTACAACAAACCTTTCCAAAGACCCTGTAAATGCCACATTTGCATCCTCCCTCTTCTGCTTCCTTTTTCTTTTCTCACACTCACTGTAGTATTTTCTAAATTTGTCCCTATCTCTGCTTGTGCTCACCATTTTTCCACCAGCTAACTTTTTTTCCAAGCTAGTTTAATTATGTCTCAATACCTTTTAGCTTGCAACTGATGGCTTATGACGTAGTTAGCGCGGGACATGCCTCCAGTTCTTAATATAACCTGCTCTCCCACTAACTTTAGATTTCATCTTGAGTTAAGATAAGAGTTTTGAGAGTTGCTTTATTAAAATATTTAAACATGTATGTATTTATATTTTTATGTGTGTGAAGCGGGATTGGATATTGGGGTTGGGGGGGGAGCTGGCTGGTGTGGGGCCCTGGCAGCCGCCCCCTTCACCACCCCTTTGAGATGGCCCTGATTATGGTAATTGTAATTTTAAGTTTTTAGAACTTACAATAGTGTCGTTACTCCCAGGAAACCACCAAGAGATCAATATACAATTCCATTAGTACTTATGAGTTACATTGATCTCTTGTAAGATTAGAGAGTCCAACACTCTTCTCTTACCTTTATCTCTGTACGTGGTACCCCCACAAGAAAGAGCAGTTGAGCCAGGAAGAGGCAGACACAGAGGTTAAGGCGGGTGGTATTGTTGATTTTTGGATTCCAGCGGCAGAAAATGAAGGTCATGATTGCGAGGGCGAGAAAAACCAGGCCCAGTATTACTGCAACATTGTTAATGAAATCCAGAACAGGATTTTTCTGAAATGCAAACAAATTTTTCTGTAAGGTTTCTGAAATGTCTTTCAAGAAATGGAAGCTGTTTGGTTTTGGTCTTGGACATGGTTTTTATAATTAGTATTTGAGCAAATTTAATTGGAACTGGGTTTGAAACATTTAAAAGTAATCATTTGGGCAAATACAGGATACTCTGTTGTTCATTCTGTTTCATGAGTGGAGGCCACATTCATGACAATACATCATAGGCTCATACAGTATGGCTTAATTCTGTCACTTATTATCCTTCTGAACCACTTTATTCAATACAGGGTTGCAAGTGAGCTGCAGCCTATCCTGTCAAACAAAGGATACAAAGTTGGATACAACCTGGATGGGATGCTATTCCATTACAGGGGACATTCACACTAAATTTAGGGCCAGTTCCCCCAGAAGCCAATCTGGGTGGCCTAACCTACCAGTTAACCTAACCTACCAGTATGTCTTTGGACTGTGGGAGAAAACCAGAGCACCTGGAGAAAACCCACATGAACACAGAGAGATCATACAAACTCTATGCTGAGAGCTTCAAAGTCTGGAATTGAATCCAGGTGAGATGTGCATAAATGGTGTGTATTCCTATCATTTGCATCAATGTACACTGCTCTGGAAAGTAGTCTGCCACCAAACTTTTGTGAGCTATTGCAGGATTGGCCACTTTATGTAAAAAAACCCTAAAAATACATTTTATAGTTAAAATGTGTGAAGTATGCACAAAATATTTGTTGAACTACTGTATGTGTAAAACATTCAGTAGTAGCTTCCATTATCATGTTTTTTGACATTTTTGTTTTATTAATTTCATAGACATACAGACGAACAGAAACATCTTGAGTCTTATATGACATATGAGATATACAAAAAGCATTCTTACAGTTAAGAATTGAAGATGTAGGAAAGAAGGGTGAAGAGCATATTATTGTGTAAAGAATGCTTGTGGTGATTATGTCAATGTCTTTCCCAAGTTTAATATGCACGCATAAATTATAAAAAATCTACAATCTACTGGCAGATGTAGAGATATAGTTACAGAGTTCCAAATCTTTTGAAATTTTTGGGATTGGTTTTTATATGAGGCTGTAATCTTATTCAGTGAAATATACAGTAGTCTATTAAAAGATCTAAAATTGCAGTAACATTGTGTCTGTTTTTCCAGGTTAAACATGGATTTTTTAGGAATGGTTATGAAAACACGTATTGGTCTGGAATTTTTTATCTTGGAATCTAAAACTGAAAAATCACCCAATAAGCATAAAAATGGGTAAAGCAAAATACTGCAACTCGTGAAGAAAGACCTTTTTTCAATTACATCTTTCCAAAACTGCTGGAATGGAAGACAGATGCATGGAGATAATGGTCATAAGTATGTAATCTACTGTGTGTGCATGTGTCTGATGCAATGAAACAAATTTTAAACATTTTTTGTTGTGTGATATGTATTTTATGAATAATTATGTATTGAATGAATTGTCATGGAAAAATATTAATACAAATTTGATTCCAGAAATTTGTATCTGTGGAAATGGAAATATTTTTTTCCAAGTTTTTAATGCGGAGAGATATAATATCATTTGATGTATTAATTATTTTTTACAGTTTAGATAATATTTTAAAAGTGAGATTTTATTCATTTTTTAATAGTGGATGTGGTTGCAGAGGGTTACTAACAATACTCATATTGGTCTTGATTTCATTTCTCAGCTGCAGATATTGCACATCACATTTTTCTTCAATGTTAAAATTTGGATCAAATCTGTGAAACTAAGAAAAATATTACTTTCCAAAATGTGTTGTAGTTGTGAGATTCCTTTTTCCCCCGATATTTAAAAAATGTTATTCTTATTTATGTTTAAGTCTGGGTTGTGCCAAATTGGAGAATACTTACAAAGGAGTCACTTTAATATTATTGATTGCACTTATTTTCCACCAAGCCTTTAGGGTTGTAGAAATTACTGTGTTCTTGAAAAGAGTGTGATGTTTTATAGTTTTACCCAGGAAAGGTAAATCATGAATGTTGATTTGCTAGGAATTAGTTTTGGAAATTTGGTGCATTCAGTCCGCCAGATTTATATTCTTTTTGTTATATTTTCAATACATTGTGTTTTATTTTTCCAATAAAATTTAGAGATCATAGAATCTTATGTTGTGAACCATTTATTTGTAGGGGTGATAAGTATCATAGTGAATAGGTAATTTACTTTTGGTAAAATGCTTGTCTTGATAGCTGCTATTCATCCGGTAAAAGTAAAGTGGAATCTCCATCCGTCAATGTCCTATATTATTCAGAAGCATTATCAAAGATAAAGCGAAATAAGTCAAATAATTTAGCAGACATATTTATTGTTATGATTTGTGATTGGTATTTGAGATTACTGGATGTGATGGAAGCTGAGTCTAATTAACAGTGGCGTCTCCTCGGGCAGGTGGAACCGTGACAATGAATATTGCAAAATAGGGAAGGAGAGAGTGGCCATCCTTGTCTGGTGCTTCAATGCAAAGTGAAAGTTTGTGAAGTTGGGTCATTAGTGATAACTACTGCCATAGGCGATTTGTACAAGATCTTTAAATGATAAATGAATAACTGATTCTCTGAAACATAATTTGTCCGGTACTGTAAATAAGAAATCCCAATTAAGAATGTTTTTCTGCATCTCATGATACAATTATAAATCTTTTTTTGTTTCGCTGTGCAATATTTATTAAATTAAATAGATGGAACTTGTTAGAGGATCTTCATGCTTTGATAAAGCTTGTTTGGTCTGGCTGTGAATTCAGAGTTAACTGTAAAAAAATAAAAATGTTAAATTCTCTGGTATTTCCAGGTGAGGAGTATTATAAACTATTATTTGATGTTTCGTGCTTGAGTGTGGCATTTATAGCTGATATGCAAAGAAGTCTCTTCAGTGAACTAACTACTCATGCCCTCTGTAACGTTTTATGGAAGACCTGTTATATTTTGGAGTCATTTTGCTTCTGTGGTTTCTGGAACCCATTTAGAAGGTTCATGAAAGAGGAAATCATGAAATCCAACACATACCAGGATATACAGTATTGAACAGATACCTTTCCACCAACAAGCTCAAGCTGAAAATGGGAATTCCGGCATTACAATTCAAAGCATACAGTAAATCCAATTCAACAAAGGTTATCTGCACACAAAATGCATGGTCTTGACTTTTCATCTCCTCTTGAGTGCCAGCACTTCATAACTTATTACAAGAGGCATCTAGCTAGTTTAATTCATTCCAGTGCAAAATTAAAAGAAATTTTGATAAAGTGATCTTCATCATTTCCACTTATTATTTATGACAAATATGACTTTAAACGTGTGCCATAATATTTGCATTCTAAATGTTTAAGATTTTTAGATTTTTTTTATAAGGAGGAAACATTATACAATTTGAAAATCATTTATCTGACAATTTTGGTTTCTGTTTCATCATTATATAAATACGTTTGCAGGCACTGTTTAATCCCGAATTATTACTGATACAGTATATGTCTAAATTGGAATTGAGCTCTGAAGTTTCTTGTTATTAAAGGAGTTTCAGGATATTGCATTATGATTTCTATAGTATTCTTTACACACTGCAAATATTTTGAAAGGCTTGCTGACTGTACCTGAAAAAAAGTCTTATTAAATAACTAAAGTACTAAGAACTTACAATGCATCACAATATTGCTTGAAAGCAAGAACATAATAAAATACCTCACTATTGTTGCCCAGTTGCATTATCAGAGCAAAAGTAGAGAGATGGGTGCAGCTGCAGATTGTATAATTTTCATTTGAATATTTTGCCGTGCAGCCTTCCACAGACCAGAATTGCTTCTCTCCTGCATCTTTCCAATAAACACAGGTCATCACTCCATGTTCTGATGTTGGCTAACAAAGAACAGCAAAAAAGCTTTGTTTTACTGTATGCAAGAAGTCAGTTCAAGGCAGATACTCCATCATACTGTATATTGAATATGTGCAGTAAACAGTAATGACATTTCGCAAGATTGTTTTTTAAGAAAATCAAAAGCAAACCTTAAACTTGCATGCTTAATGGATATATAAAACATGTGCTTGTACCTTTGTGTGCTTCAGTGTAAAATTGACAGGCTCAGAGAGGTTTGTGTTAATTGTTTTAGCTAAGGTAGCTGATATAACATCCGAAAGCATCTCTGTCACATTTTCAGTCTTGAGGTAATCAGCACGCAAAAGATTTTCTATTCCAGTGTAGGATATGAAAACAACTGATGCAGAACCTGGTGTAATGACAAAATTACGTAATATTAAAACATCAGAACTACAACTAACAAAAATAACACCAGAAAGCAATTTAATCACCTTTCTGTGCTTACAGTGACAATAGCTAAGTCTTAAACTGAATCTTCAAACCATCTAGGAACTTTCTCTGTTATAGAATTTACTATATCAGCAACATTTAATGTTGTGGGAGAAATGTCTTGGGAAGTAATTGTAAATTCCAAAACAATTTAAAAACATTGTAAAGTTATTTCTTAATGCTTTTTCCTGCTTGCCTTAGATTTCTGTTCATTGATGTTGATGCTGACTCTTTAATTCTATCTGAAGGTTATGGAGTAGTGATGAGACTCCTAGCTTATCACTTACCTCTTGTTTCTAATATATATATATTCATTTTCAGTCTAATTTACAGCTGACCTGTTTAAATCTCACATATGGCCATCTTGGACTCTAAACCAAGGGAGAATGAGAAAATTGCAGAACTAGAAAAACTGTCATGAGTTCACTTGGCAGATTCAGTGAAGACAGCACTACACTCAACGAGATACAAGCCATTGCTGGGATGAAAACTGAGAATAGCTAGGTAGCAAAGTTACACTCAAGCCTGTGACAAATGCCAGCTGTGTTCTATGGTGAGAAATACTGATCACAGTCTGTAAATTATTCATTATTCCAAGACTCAAACTTGAAACTTATTGAACCACTATCCAGATCGAATCACTTTTGACATCACAACTTACCATTATTGTTCTTAGCAATGGCTGGAAGATTGACTTCCATTGTATTTTCTTTAACTGTGAGATGAGGAATTGTGCTTAGATTTAGCTTGGCTCCAAATGTATATATGCCAATCTCTGAAAGAAATATGAAAAAAAAAAATATATTTTGTATTTGTAAATGTGTGCATCTACAGGATGTCATAAACAATATGTGTAATAGAGCTCTTTAAGTTCCTCCCCTAAACCGATAAAGGCACGTGGGCAATTTAAAATGACTCAGGCATGCATAATGTAAGACAATTATTACAGACTAAGGCTCTAAGTATCTCAAAGTTTTGGTCTTACTCAAAATGACATAAGACAGATTGTAAACCTAGTTGTTTTTTTGCAGTTTAGTGTCTAAAATAATTTAAAATTACAATGTTAGTTCTTTTTGTTCTTGTAAATAACATATAGGCTGGGTCCCAACTATACGGGAAGTCTGTTCAAGACACTCACAGATCTTTGTATAAAACAGTATTTCCTGTTCACTGCCCTAAATTAATTTGCTATTAGTTTCCATTTGGGATCCTGTGTTTCATGTTTCTCAGATGAGTCCTGTGGGATGATCCTGTCTTAAACATTTAAATACATAGGTTAATCTACTCCTAGTCTTTGTTATAGAATGAAACAATGTAGAGTGAAACGTAATGAAATGCAATGCACTTAGTTCAGTTCAGTTTATTTGTCAAATGCACGTGCAATGAAACGTTTATTTGCATGTATGCAACAATACAAAGACATTCAAGGAATCACCAAAAACAAACAAAGAACAGCAGCAGCAACAACAACATTTTAAATAACATAAGTCATTTAAAATTTGTCTGTACCCGGAAATCACTTGATACAGCAAAACATTCTTGTTGAAGTCTTTGAACTCTCTCTGAGTCTATAAACTCCTTTCTATGGTAAGGTAGAATAGAACACAAAGTAGAACATAATATTCTTAAAGTGGACTTGCTAAAGCATTTGAAATCTTGATTTCAATTCTATACTTTTTGCTACATACCCAAGAAATCCGTTTGCTTTTTATTGCTGAGATCAATCAGTACACCTATCTGTTGTCAGTTTATTAATATGGCAGTCATCTCTCACTTGAAACCCAGATTAATTACACTGGTGCACTTTCTAATGTACAGTATTTGCAAAAAGACAAACAGCAGTGTCTCAATATCCTTAATTGTGGGAATGTGAGAAAAAACATGCCTGACCTTCCAATATTCTCTAGAGACACAGGCTTTTCCATGTTATGCTATGGAAATGAACATCACATTTGAAGTAAACTGTGGCAGAGGTACAATATATTATTTTGTTTTTTAAAAAAATATTTTACATAGCCTCAAATATGGACATGTCCCTAAACGCCCTGCAAAAGGTGAAATTGATTTTTCATACCTAAGGATTCCATTTTTACAGTTTTATTTGGTTCTGTAGTTTCCGGGTCAACCAAGGTAGATACAAGTACTTCTGAGGATTTCATATAAGAATTGAAAGCCTGGGACTTAAGTTTCTCATCTTGACTTGCCAGCATTTCAGTAGATCTCAAAGCTATGTCTAAATAATTCTTCACAGTCTACAGAAGAGAAATATTAGAGATAACTGGTTACCATTCTCAGTGTTGTTCAATACAAATATGCATACAGGTATTTATCATTTAAAGAAGTATTGTAACATTGCCAAAGCAGACTGAAAAATGATCTCATTCATACATGGCTTTGCTCAGATAGAAGAGAGAGAGATATCATTAATTTTGCTAACATAAGATGAGAACTTAACACTATGTACAAAATACAGTATGCCATATTGAAACAGGGGTGTATTATTTAAATTATGTTCTATATTTGTTGCAGTTTCAAATGCATGTTCAAGAATGCAAAACCTTTACTGACCCCTAATGGAAGAACTACATTTGGATCCTTTTTTATACGCTCCGTGAGAACCTCAAGGAGGCAAAAATCCTTTGGTTTAGTCTGTAAATAAAAAAACATACCCATGCTATTATATTTTGAAAAGGAAACATATACTGTATGAAACAACTGAATATATTAACTTCATAAAACATTGTTATAAAACTTGAAGAATTCAGTGGTCATCCTAATGTAAGTAGTGTTGTTAAAGCAGGTAGTGTCATTACCTGCTTTCACAAATATCATATTCAACTTTGTCCTCAAAAGGTAACATCAGAAGGTGTGATAATAACAATGATGATAATGGTAGTTTATTTGGCCCATCTTGCTTGGTTGCAAGTACCAACTCATCCTGCCTTTTATTGAAATATACTGTACAATGGAATACCCATGACTATGATTTTTTTCAGACATCTTTCACCATATGTGTAAAGAAATGCATGAAATAAGTATTTATTATTGTAAGAAAACCAACTTTTCCAGGTCCGACTGCCTCTTAAACATTTATAAATCATCTCATGTTCACAAATCACTTTTTGTTAATTAGAAAAATGGATATAGGTTTAGAAGTGGTATGCTGGTGCAGTGGAAAGCATTGCTGACTTTCAGCACTGTAGCCCTTAGTTTTAGAGCTGGGGTGCTTTCTGTGTGGAGAATGTATTTTCTCCCCATTTTTGCCAGGCCCAGTTTCCTCCCATAGTCCAAAGACATTCTGGTAGGTTAATTGGCTTCTGGAAAAAACTATCCCTGATGTGAGTGTGTGTGTGCCCTGTAATGGACCTGCATCCCATCCATGGTGTATCCTGCCTTGCACCCCTTGCTTTCTGGGGTAAGGCTCCAGTATTCTCCATGACCCTGTACTGGATAAAATGGTTAGAAAAAAAATCAATGGAACTGGACAGAAATTCAAGAAGATCTTGTTAGTGTGTGATTTTTTGGCTGTATTCAGCTACCATAGTTTCCTCTTTGTCTTTTAAATAGTTATTTTTTTCTTGTTCACTTGCCTTTAGGCAGCCTCCCATGTCTTTCTCTGCACCTGAAAAGAAAACAAAAAGCCGAAGAGGGTGTTCGTAACTACAGTGTATGTATTTATTATGATAGCATGAGGTTTTGGCAATTTTACAGAAATGTATTTACTTAGGCACCGTGTTTTTCCAAATTCCCATTCAAGTCCAGGTGAAGGAAGGTAGTCTTCTTTACACGAACAATCAAAGCCTCCATCTTTGTTGTAACACATTGTGTTTAAACCGCAGATTGAAGAGTTTTGAGCACATTCATCAATATCTAGGGGAAAGAAAGAACAAGAATTATGTACCATAAACTATAATAACTACATGATTAGTTTAGCATGTGAAAATATAATAAAGTATGTTTACTCATTTCAGCCATTTTGTGGAGATGAATATGGATTTGTTCAACATAAAGACCATGCTGTTTGTACTCTGTTATGAGAGTGTTGTTTGCTGCACATCAAAATACCCAATGACATTTTCAGACAAAACACGACTGTCACGGATGTCGGAAAGGACGAACTGTGGAATGGCAGGAGAGCGTAAAAGACCCTATGCGTAGCGGTGAGACTGGGGTTAGCCCGGGCTCAGCTGTTCAGGAAATGCCGTATAGAAACCTATGCTCTCAGGTAGCGGACGTGGGGTGACCTGGTGCTACTGTAGGTGGGTCTCAGGACATCCGAACGTCAATGCTGAGCCAAGGCAAATGAAAGACCCAGAAATATATACCCCCACGGAGAGAGAAACACCGGAAGGACAGCAAAGCACTGGAAACAACAGACAGGACAGAGTAGGAGCACCCTCTGGCTGCAGAGGGCGTGAGAACGACAAACACTACAAGGATGAGGCAGACAATGCTGAGTCTATCAGACAGGCCATAGAGAGGTACGAAAAACCAAAGCAGCATCCTTATTATTTCTATGTGAGTAAAAATCAAGCCACAGTACCAAGTTACACAATTACACAATGTGTTGCATAACATAAACGCTATTTACAGATGCAGATTATATAAAAGAGGCTTTTCTTCATTGTTGAGGTGTTTTAATGGTTTGCCCAACAAAGGCACATTCCTCTCTAGAAATAAGGACTTACCTGTGCCTTCTATATCAGTGGAGAGATGCATAAGTGAAATAGACAAACATGTTAGCAAACAACTGACATTTGCATTAGAAGATGTAAAAGTATTTAGTGATGTACTTGAGTGTGTGGATACAAATGACATACTACAATGACTGTGTTGCCTAAAACCCATACAGTATATGGCACAACTACAGGGTAAGATATAGCTTAGACATTTATTACTCATTTTGAGAAAAGAGGAATTGACATCAAGAAAATAATTTCTGTGACAACTGAAAATATTTACCTGCTTTACTGATTTCAAGAAAGCATTTGACTCAATTTGGCATGAAGGACTGTTTTATAAACTTCTCCAAAGTGGCATCACGGGTAAACTGTATGATGGAATTAAATCAATGTACTCAGAGAACAAATGTGCAGTGAAAAATGGAAAAAGGTCAGAATTCTTCATGGGGTGTGTTAGGGCTGCAGCCCAAAACTATTTAATATCTATATCAATGAGTTTGCAGAAATGTTGGAAGAGTCTGCAGTACTGTATGTGGTCTCACACTACATTACACAGAGAATACTGTGCTGATGACCTGTTCCTGCTGTTGCACACAGAACAGGGGCTGCAGCAGAGCCTGGCACTGGAGCAGTACTGTCAGACCTGGGTGCTGACAGTCAATCTGGACAAGACCAGAGTCATGGTTTTCCTGGAGAAAGCCAGATCTCAGGGAACTAGGTACACTTCACACCAAACAATAACACATTGGAACAAACATCCAGCTACCCATACCTTGGTCTGACTTGGCAGTGAAGGCACCCAGGGCTTTCTATGCAATAAGAAGGATACTTTCTAACATCAATCCTCCTACAATAATCTGGGTCCAAATATTTGAATGTGTAATCCAACACATTGAATTATAGAGCAGTGAAGTGTGGGGTCCATTCTCAGACCAGGATTAAATAAAATGAGATAAATACCCTATAGAAACTGTGTTCTGAAAAAAAAAAACATCCTCCATGTGTAAAATAAAAAACCCTGATATTGTATGCAGGGCTGAATTAGGCCAATACCCAATGCTTATCAGCATACAGAAGAGAGTAATAAAGTACTGGCTACATCTATAAAGCAAAAGCTCCTTCCACCACAAGGCCCTGCTGAGCCAAGAGCTGTGCCCAAAGAAGAGCCCTCTGAGACAGCTGGTCCAGAAGCTTACTGCACCAAGCCACACCGACACCAGCCAACCTCAGGACAGCACTGCTAGAGCACTTTAAATCAGAATCAACCACATCATAACACAGATCAAACAACAATAGTGGGACACGCAAACACAACCTAAACTGGAATGCTACAGAACCCTAATCAGAAAATAAACACTACTAAAATATTTGACCAAGGTAAGAAACAGCCCTGACAAAGTACAGGCTCAGTCATCACTATCTGGCCATAGAAACTGGGTAACACAGGAAGACCTGGCTGCCAAGAGAGGACAGGTTGTGCTCCAACTACCCGCAGGGAGAAAGAGAGACAGAGATGCACTTTCTGTTGCACTGTGATAAATATTCTGGGCTTAGAGAAAATAACAAATCTAATCCCAGAATTCCCACACATGCCAGAATCAGAATAGCTTTCAATCGTACTGGGACAGGAGAGAGGGAACTAAATTGAGCTGGCAGCCTGTATGTACTATATGTGCTCTCCTGTCACAACCCGAGGAACAGTGAGCCTGTCTCTCAATAAGGTTCTATGTGTTGTATGTTGCATGTAAACATCCATGATATGTTTGTATTGTACTGTAGATGTTGTGTTAATTGTACATGCTTTGACATCACTGTAATTCATCTGTCATGCCAACAAAGCTGTTTGAATTGACAAATTGACAACTGATGGTACCCCTGCTATGGTTGGAAAACAGAAGTAATTCGTAAAGATCATAGCAGATTACATTGGCCGCTCCATGGTAAATTTTCATTGTATTAATCATCAGGAAAATCTTTGTGTCAAGATTTAGAAATTTCAGTTAAATAATTTGATGACTACAGTGGTGAAAATAGTGAATTTGTCGAACTCTGCTTAAGGAGATGGACAGTGCATTTAAGGACATTCCACTTCACATTAGTGTTCATTGACTAAGCTATAGGAAAGTTTTAGCATGCTTTGTTGACTGTCTTGATGCAATTAAGATAAAACTACAACAAACAGCACAATGAAAAAATGTATTGCAAAACTGTTTCTAGCCACTATTCCCAATTACCAGTTGGAGGCGCAGATCAAACTGGTTTTGCATCTTTTCCAAATGTGGAAGACATTTCTTCCAAAACGTTTTGATACTTTAACTTTCCACTCTTTCTAATATCTTAAAAAACTTTCAAAAAATTGCACATCCATTTTTCTGTGTTTAGGGTGTACATTTGAGAACTGACATCAGAATTTCAGGATATCCAAAGTCTTGGATTAACATTGTCTGATTTAACCAGACAGCTCTCATACCAGCAACATGTTTTTTCAGTGTTTCAGTGAATGGGTATTGGGGATTTGGAAAGCAGCTAATTGAATTCCAGTGCTCAGACTTATGGAACTCATTACCCACACTTGAGGCTACTGAAAGCAAACACAGCATCTCAGTCATGATCTGTTGGAAGTCCCTGCAAATTAAATTTGACTGATGAAAGTTGCATTTTTACTGTTCTCACCAATGGAATCATTATACTTCTGTGAACAGATATTTTCACATTTTTTGTCCTTCCCATAGCCAGTTAACAACTGAACACCCTAGGCATGCTTTTTAAAGTGCTAAGATGTAGTTATACCTGAGATTGTAGAATAGATTGTGAGTAGAGCTATTATTAACATTAAAAAAGTATCAATGGCACAATAATCCCTAAAAACAAGTGCATAGACTAATTCTTGGCACTCCTGTACTGAAAGGTTGCTGACCCCTGCTCTAAATATTCTGTCTCTTTGCATTACTCTACTGACTGGATTTCTTAAACAAGGTGATGTTATTTTTTGCAAGGGACTGATTGGTTGGTGAGATGTGCTCTTAATACAATCTGGCGAGTTTGAATTAAGCTGCATGGAGCAGGTAAGGAATAGAGTATGTGCTGTTATAGTTACTTAATTTGATCATTTGTAAACCAGATAATAACCAGCAGCATATATATGATAAGATATCTTTTAAATTACATTCAAATTATCTCATGTAAATAGTATCTTTTATGCCACTTTTATGTAGCTAAAAGCAGAGCACAACAAAATTGCATTGCAAACAAAGTTAAACAGCTCTACTGTATGCTTATACATTTGACTTATTTATAATAAAGCTTGTACCAGCCTATATGTTTCACCGGTATTTGTTAAATTGCACTTTAACTAATGATAAATAAAAACCAAGAACATCTTCCATTTTACAGTACATGAGCTATATTATTAGCAAATATATAATGTAGTTACAAATGGGGGGCTGGGGGTTAAGAAAATCATGAAAATCAGGAATTGACCAAGAGTTTTAGTCAATAAGTGAAATCACAATAACCCCCAATTCGTAAGTTCTTTTTCCAGAATATACCTGAATGGCTGGTATAATTAGACGCACGTGAATTCTTTGTTCTCTTGCACAGCTTTGGTGAGAGGAGTAATAATCCAGGCACATTTGGTTAAAAAATATTTCTTACAATGACAAGACACAAACTACACTACACACAACAAAACATACAACTCACAAGTTACTCTATGTACAGTATTTAAAAACAAGGCATTTCAGAAGCTTAACCTTCTGGTCCTCTAAAAACACAGAGTAGCACGCTCTCTCTAGCAAGGTTCAAATACTTAGCTCCAGTCAGGTTTGGACGATTATGAAGTAGGGGCTCTCACCTGGCGCAAGCTACAAGTCCCAACTCTTCCAGATTCTTATCTCTCCTCTGTCTTATTCCCTGCTTCTTGTTTCTTTCCTGCTTTCTCTTAATGTGATCTTATATTGTGTGTTTTAATTGATAATCATTAATCCACAACTTACTTAGGTATACTAAGGTAAACTGTTTTTTACTGAAGGGACCTTCCAGACCTCAGTAAACATCACTGCAAACCCCTACATCCCCAAATTGGCTGCTCTTTCCATGTGCTGTTTCAAACTATGGCATCAGTTTTTGTTTTGGGGATGTATCAGATATTAAACTGAGAATATTAGTCTGAGGAAGAAAGGCAGGAGACAGTAATTAACTTCACCCCCTCCCTCCTGACAGACTGAGAAAGGAAACTGCGGGCATTATTAACCTATCCAGTGTGTGTAACTGGTTCAGCTGGTTATCATCAGCTATTTTGCAAGCTTTATTAGCATGACAGATGAATTAAAATGTCGCCAAAGTATATACAATCAACAGAACACACAAGACATTCACAAGACAAACACACCATCATTTAGAGACAGACTCACTGTTCTTCAGTCTGTGACAGGGGATCATGTACTGTGTTGCCAGCTCAATATCACCTTCAACTTTCTATTTCCATTTCCTAATTCACTCATTTGGCTACATATATTTTCCCATAATTACTCAGATAATTTTATCCAATAGATTATAACATGCTTTCCTGTGAGGTAATCCAAATTATTCACCAGTTTTGTGGAAGATGTGTGGCTATTTTGTATACTTAAGACACTGCCCAGCAGGACTGAACTTTGAAGAAAGTTGGGAAGAATTATTGTTTTTAAGTATATGCCCATATTAACTAGCTAAACAGAAAACACAAAACTCTGAAATTGTTGCATCATTATGAGAATGTTCCGTTTGTAACATTCTAGTCACATATTTGTGATAGTATGCTGCAGGGACCAGTCAACTCTGTTCAAATATGTGTGATTGTACACATCAAAATGTTAATATTTAAAATATGAAATACATATGAAACCAAAATAAATGAAATTGCCAATTACAAATTCTTCCTTAATATATGTTATCTTAACAACCATATATAATTTGATTAGCTGGATTACTTTCTGTCACATAGCCAATTGCTGTCTCAAATTAATACAAATAACAGTTTGCTATAAATAATACTGTATTTATGATTATTTCTAGTTTTTTAATTTATTTAAAGAAAGTGATGGGGACACTATACTGTAAACAGGTGCCGTCCTTTGGATGAGATGTAAAACCGAGGTCCTGACTCTCTGTGGTCATTAAAAATCCCAGGGTGCTTCTCGAAAAGAGTAGGGGTGTAACCCCGGTGTCCTGGCCAAATTTCCAATTGGCCCTTACCAATCATGGCCTCCTAATAATCCCCCTCTCTGAATTGGCTACATTACTCTGCTCTCCTCCCCACTGATAGCTGATGTGTGGTGAGTGTTCTGGCGCACTATGGCTGCCGTCGCATCATCCAGGTAGATGCTGCACATTGGTGGTGGTAGAGGGGAGTCCCCATTACCTGTAAAGTGCTTTGAGTGGAGTGTCCAGAAAAGCGCTATATAAGTGTAAGCAATTATTATTATTATTATGCTGTGTTTCTCTTGCAAAGTTTTTGATTTTTGAAATATCATGTCTCAAAAATAAATACACATATTCATGATAAAGTGATGGTTATGTTACACTCAACAAAATGCAATACGTTTGACATTTCAGGATGGTTTAATTAAAATGTTATTGAGGTTTCAAATCCCATGTTTTTGTGGCATATTCAAGTTACAGTCAATAGAGTGAATTATACTTATATAGGATTTCATTGTATTTGGTTAACAGTATGTTTTTTTTCTGAGATGCCTTACTTGCAAATGTTACTTGCATGTTTTACTGTATGTTGTGTTTTGTATGACTTGGTTTGAACAAATAACTCGGGTACCTCTTACAATACCAACCACTCATGTATATTCTTTGTATATATTTTACAGTTTGGGGGTTATGATTATTTAATTATTGATTAATTCTGCTTGGTATTTTGCATTTTTGTACAGGTAACTCCCTATTTGTAGCAAAGTGATTGACCAACATTGGGCACACACCCTTGTAGTGATTCATAGCCGTTCAGGGACGCCAAATATGTAATGTTAGTGGCTCTCTGAAGGCACCAGTTCTGTAGGGTTTGGGCATTTACTGAGACAATTATTAATTGTAGCAGTAAATCACAAAGTTGATTCTTTTGATGGCTTTAGAGTCCAACCATGCGACATAACTCAAACAACGCACACACACAGGTACTAATACACGAGGATACATTTATTAATACATAGAATATGCCTTAAACTAACAGATCTTATCGAGAGGGTTATCAGAATACAAAAGATATATATTCAATCAGTTATGAAGTGTTACATATATCAAGAGGACATACGTTCAGTATATCATTCATTAAGACCGTTTCATAAATGAACTTGGTTATAACTTCTACATTAGATACTCGAAACAAGTACATAACTCTTAGGAATTAAATTGATATCAACTGGTTGGGATAACAATTGAATTCTTGAGCTGTAATGCATTGAAGTTGAATACTCATCCAATCTTTGGGGATTCAGATCTCCTGCGGGCACAAAGAAACAGTTGCAGGCTGTTGCTGTCCAATCCGCGCTCTCTGGCTCGGTGCCAGGCTGTGCTGTGCGGCTTGCGACGGTGCGCTGCTGATGCTCACTGACCGGCTAGTTAGTGTTGGCTTTAACTAGCAAAGTTTGTGCACAGGAGAAAAGATGACTGTGGGTCCCAGCAAGTCAGGAAGAGGACCGGTTCGTTCCTAATGAAGAGCTAGTTCTGAATAGTGATTCAGCTGTCCACAGTTCCGACCTGTTCACGAGGCCTGCTGCTGGTTACTCTCTGGCAACCTCCACTCTAGACTCTTAGAACAAAGAAAAGTTCTGGCACTCGGACACACTGGCCGTTCCGTGGTTGTCCGGGCTGAGTCTCAGGATGGTCAGGAGGCGCGCTGCGAGGATGTCCTGCCCTTGGGAGCCTTCTGCTCCTGGGCCGTCCTGCCCTGGAATTCTCCTTTGAATTCCCTTTAGAACAGTCCACAGAATCCTCTCCAGAATCCCTTCTGAATCTTGTCTGAATCTCTGTGTTGCCTGTTTTTACCTGGAGGAACTTCAGCTCATTGATTGGCTGAAAGTTCCATGGGCATCAGAGTCCCACGTGGGTTACTCGGCCCTACCAGTCCCTGATTGGTTGATCAAGGTGAGATATGAGTCACTTACTCCTGACACTTAGGAATGCAATCCAGATGTCCAACTCGCACTCCCTAGACAGATAGGCGCCAATGGATGACCATTGATCATGATAGCCAGGCTTAGCTAAGTGCATCCCCCTTTGGGAGCTGGTTTCTTATCACAAGAAAACATCTTAAATCAGCTTGCATGAATTCTTTCTCTGTGGCTGCACCACAGAGATGAACAGAAAAATTAGGCCTAATTTGGGAAAGCTCAGAAACACTTAATTCTGCCTTATTAATAAGCCTCACCGCTACACCCTCGACCCAAAAAGTACCCTAAATACTTTGTCTCAGTCCTCTCAACTTGTCTGGAATTGCTATTAGACCTGCAGCACTTAGCTCCTGCAGCACCTTCACAAAACTACATAATCTAAATCAGGGGTTCCCAATCTTGGGCCTAGATGACCCCACATCCTCTGGTTATAGAGCAAGAGGTTCAGGGTAAGAACTGATCAGGAAAATTCTTTCCACTATATTTTCAGTGAACAGCTCACCAGGACAAAACCAGTGGTGGCCAGCATCCAACAGGTTTTGGGTGAAAGCATGAGCTCTGGGGTTGTTTTAGATGTTTAGATCCATGAACTTCCAGTATTTTCCATCACTGTCCATCCTGACAGAACCTTTTCTTTGAGAATTATGAAGTTGCCTGCATATTGATCTCTGGCTTCTGATTGTGCCAGTATCCCTGCCTACTGCTTATACCTTTTCTGCTAACAGCTGAGTTGTGTGATGTGCTGAGGTGTTTTCAGAACATCTTGCTGTTATGGCTGTTGAAAATAGAAATGTAAGCTTCAGGATCATTTCCTGAGTCCATATTGTGGATCTTCACTCTCATCCAACCTGGGTTCATGCTCCATTCTTAAGCAGTGAGTGATGTTCTTTGGAATACCAGAGCCCTTAGACTATCAATTTATCTCTGATGATGCTCGATGACGGCATGAAAGCCCAAAACTGCTGTTGCAAGATAGTTCAATTATGATCTCTCCTTCTAGCATGTTCTCCAGGTTCACTGCTTCCAATACATATACATGTTATATTCCAATACAACAGCCAAAAGCCGTGGAGAAGGCCCCAGTTTTACAGGCTGGTCAAGAAATAGAGCTGTGCACTGTCATGGAGTAGTATTCTTCTTCATTCTTTCAAAAAACATTTTAAAGTGTTCACTCAGTGAAAAAATCATCAGTCACTTTAAATAGAGTGGAAAGCAACTTTCAAGTATCATGATCATAAAGACTACCAGCTGCCACCTCTCAGATGACAATGCTGGCTTTCTGTTATTGTATTAAAGTGTGTTTGGGTAAAACTAATACTGATAGTGATTTCAAATACAGATGTGGCATTTTTCTGCTTAGTCATTGAAACTGTAATCTGACCAGAGGAATGGCAAGTGCAGCTTCCATTTGGTGCAACAAGATCAGGACCTTTTACAAGGACACTGACAGGGTGCGTGTTGTGTAAGAACGGTTTGAATGAGGTACGTACTGTGGGTTTGGGAGCCCTCTGGTGGCGGGATGCTGTTACTGTAACAATTTCAGGAGCTACTCTAGTATTGAGTGGTGCATTAAAAAGTTTAAAGATGTTTTAATAACTTGTTTGTTAAAGGAAACAATAGTCTGGGTATAATAACAACAACGCCATTACAACTCAATAAAAGACTCAGGTAAACCTGTTTTACCTTTGAAAAATGTGAAACACCTAATGTATTTAATGACTATTTTTAGAAAACATAAGAAGCAGTAATTAAAAATCAAGGAGTAATATTTACATGCAGAATCCAAAATATGCCATTTTTAATATGAACTGTAACCAATTTAAATGATTAAAAATTAGTTCAAGATCCTTGACTCAAATTAACAGACAAATTAATAGTCAATAGACAACTGGATGTGTATTTGACTACATATCAATTTTAATGTGTCAGAGTCTGTCATTTGTTAATCGTGGAATCAGCATCAATAGAAATGTCACTTATTTGGCTTGTAGAGGCTATTGTTCACCACAGCTTTGACAGATTTCACTGGCATCTTTAACATATCTGCAGAGGTACAAATACCAATTCAGACACTGAGATAGCTTTAACACTACTCACATTATGACTAGGCAACCTTATATTTTTGCTGCATAAAAACAGACATTACCTGGCAAGAGTAGACTGGGGTAAACAGTTTTATTTTGAACAGTGAAACACTGGTCATATCATGATCTCTGACCAATTTCAGATCACAAAACTTTCCATGATAGTCAGTAGATGCATTTTTAAAAGAGAGAGACAGATTCCCATTTCCATTTGGATAAAACGGATTTATAGGAAAGTAGATTTAGCTCTGCGTTGTATTCTGTTTTATTAAGGTTGCAGGTTTCTCTTTCGTGTTGGCCTGTTAAGTCTTATATGTATAGGATTTCTTACTATTTGGTTAGCAGTGGGGTTCTTGTGGTTGGTCAGGAAGAATGCATTTACAGTCAATAGATCAATTCATCAACTCAATTAAAACAGATCAATTAATCAACTTTTTCATACTGAGGGTGGATGTAGCAGCAACATGAGGACAGAGTAAGATTCATATACAGTATTGCATGGTGATTTGGTCCAGGACAAAAAATTCTTAAACAAGCAAAGGCTTGAGACTCTTTTTGAGGTTCTTTAACATCAGATTCTCCACAGAAAACAGTTAACTCTGCAATGCTGTCTGTTCTTTTCTTTTAGTTTTCACAGCTCAACCCTGCATCATATGCGTCTCTCATTCATTCCACACTGTCAGAATGTTCTCCTCAGTTGCTGTGAAACTTTGCTGCACACCAACCTGCTCTTAGCTGAGTCTGTGTATAAATATGCATTGCAGTGGATGTGGCATTTTAATTTATTGTAACAAAAACCAAACAATATATCTGTGAAATAATCTGCTATGATACGAAAGCTGATATAATAATGTCAAAGTTAAAATACATCTATTAAAACATGTTACGTTCTACCTTGCAGGTTTGATCAGTCTCATGTAATCATACCACACTTATCCTCAGATACAGTATAAGTAAATGTGCATTTATTATCATGAACTAAACATAGAAAAATAGGTCAAATAGGTCAAAAATAGATCAAATAGGCTTGAAAATTCTAATGTGAATAAATAAGTTTTATAGTCAAAGACCCAGTGATCAAATGTCCTTGATAACTTACACTTAAACCTCCCGCTGGTACTATAAGACACAGCTCCTTGTTGGTCTGTTCGTCTGTCTTTTGCTTTACTCCTGTAACCTTAACTTTTTATTAGCACAATAATTAAAAAAATAATGCTCATGCTTACCTTGGCATGGATTGTTATCATTGATCACTTTGGCTCCATCTTGGGCCTTATACCCATTCCAGCAGGAACAATTATAACTCCCATTGCTGTTGGTGCAGTTTGAGTTTGGACCACAAACCAAAGGTACTTGTGTACATTCATCTGTATCTGTTGAGAATAACATCCAGTATACTTAGATACATTATATTTAGCCATACTGTACCATGGAATAGATGTATTGGGTATTTAACACTGTTCTATAGTTTCAGTGTTTTTCTTCATTTATGCAGATAAAGAATTCAAAGTACCAGTTAATTCTCATAGTTCTAAATTTTGTAAAACAAAAGGAAACCTATTAGTTTTATGGATGTGTAGAGAGAAGTAATTATTGGATAAATAGAATCATTGATCAATGTTTTCATACTGAGGGTGGTGGTAGCAGCAGCATGAGATTCATATATTGGATGATGACACAACCCTCAAACCTGTGTACACACTGTAATTCAACCAGTATCAAGATTTGAAAAATTACCAAATTTTCATAATAAAAGTATACAGTACATCATCTTGTATACAACAAAATTAAGACCTCTTAAATCTTGGATCCAATGTATCCATGTGTACAGTAAAATACAAAATTTACCTATTATCATTTAACTGGAACTGCTTGTTTTATAGAATGACAATGATTCTATTATAAACTACTACAAATGCTGTGGTGATTGTTGTTCCTTTAATCACATGAAATCAACACACACCTCCCTATTCCATATTCAGTGTATTTATTTACTTTGGGCTCCAAAAATAATCTCTACATTTTTCATTCTTATCTGTGCCTACTACAAGGAAAATACTTTTACTGAATATTTTCAGGAAAATGTAAATATAATACCATTTGGACACAGGTGAAACAGCAAGCATACTAATCAGGGAATACAGCATCAGATCCACACCTTTCTAGGACTTGGCATTCTTTGTGGTGGCCCAGAAGTGCAAAAGACAAAAATATAAAACGTGTGCTGCAAATAAAAAAAATGTGGCTCAAACTGAAAAAGGGTAGGGCAAACTAAACAAAAACATGGCTATGCAAAATCAAAAAACGTTGTACAAAAAAGAATAGATGTCCAAATGAAAAATGTGGACATACAAATCATAAAATGCTTTTTATGCTTTGACGTCCTGTTTTAGCTAGGTCAGACATATGAGGTGAGCTTGTTTGTTCTGTAGCAAAACAAAATCAAAGTAGTAGCATACACTTTTTGATAATAATTATTCAATTAATATAACAACTTTGAAAACAAAATGATACGATGTAGATTGGTTCCCTCCTTTTGACAGTTTTGCAAGCTATTTGATTCATAGTGCATTTTAGATTGTTAAGAGCAGTTGGCAGTGTTAGTAGCACATAGATAATATGATGCATAGGAACAAGTAATAGGTTTATTTCATGCTGAAAAAAAGAAGAAAGATAACACAACTTTTGGCCGTGGAGCCTTCTTCAGGTGTGCTCACACCTGAAGAAGGCTCCACGGCCGAAACGTTGTGTTCTCTTTCTTCTTTTTTTCAGCATGGAATAAACCTATTACGTGTTCCTTTGCAGCCTACGCATGCTGACGCAGCTACCCACCTGAACTAGATAATATGATTGTTGATTGTATCTAGGAAAGATTGCTGCAGATTAATTCCCTGGTAGTAGTATTTCACAGCAACAGTATAGATTTTAGCAATTGACTTATTAAACACTGCAGCTGTCCATTTACATAGGTATTGCTTGCTTTTTTTGTCTATAAAATATTAAGTCAAAGGAGGTTTAACTAATTCAGAAATTTATCAAGTTATCCAGATAGACCCACTAACTAGGTTCAGGTTAACTCCATTTCCCAAAGGCAAAATGTTTAAGTTATCTGTTTAAAGCAACAGCTTTAAGTAATCTAACTCCACATTCATGCCGCACTTCAGTAGACAGCAAGAGTCCTTGGTCGAAGCCACCAAAACCATGCCAAAAAAATGTATGTCTTAATCCTGTGACCCTCAAATACTATATCTTGTAATTAATTATATAGTAATTACTATATATTGTAATTACCAAAGGAACTGGTGGTAGATTTCAGGAGGAAAAAGGTCAAACCTACTCCAGTCTACATCCATGGGAGTGGCGTGGAGATGGTGGACTTGTACAAGTACCTGGGAGTCCACATCGACGATAGACTGGAATGGTCTAAGAACATCGAGGCCATTTACAAGAAGGGTCAGAGCCGACTTTACTTCTTCAGGAGGCTCAGGTCCTTCAATGTATGTAGTAAGATGCTACATATGTTCTATCAGTCGGTGTTAGCGAACGCCTTTTTCTACGCAGTGGTATGCTGGGGCCCTGGGATTAGACTAGTGGATTCAAAAAGGCTGAACAAGCTCATCAGGAGAGCAAGCTCTGTCATTGGGTCTGACCTGGACCCCTTGGAGGTAGTGGCTGAGAGGAGAATGGTGTCCAAACTAGAGGCCATCATGGACAACATCTCCCATCCCCTCTATGACAGGCTTGTAGAAATAAGGAGCACATTCAGCAATAGACTGATTCATCCACGGTGCGACAGGGAACGCTACAGGAGGTCAGTCTTGCCTTCTGCCATAAGACTGTACAACGCATCCACCTTGCGTCTGGGCAGAGGCAACATTGACAGTGACCTGTTTCTGGACTAAACACATCTACACATCTACTGCTACATCTGCTCTCTTTCTTTTCACGTTCACAACCGTTTTTTGTGCAATATATGCCAGGGACCCGTGCAATACATTTATATTTATATCTATTTATATCTATATTACATCTATATTTATATTCATATGTGTTATACGATTTTTCTGCGTACTGTTCTGTTCTAGTTTGTTTGTCTTTTAGTGCACCCCTCACTGTACTGATTGTATTGTATGGATTGTACTATTATTATTATTGTATCATTCGTCACACTGTGGCTGTGTTGTCTGTGTAAAGCTGCTGTTGCACTGCAATTTCCCTCACTGGATCAATAAAGTATCTATCTACAAGATAGCCAGTTATCTTGTAATTACAAGATAGTTGATTAAACAAGATAAGAAACAGGTAAAGGTTTATTCATCCTGTTTTTATTCCTTATCCCTGCACTGGGTCCCATTCTGGTTTTTAATTGTGTCTTGTTTTCGTCTCATCTGGATTTCCCGGTTTTGGACTCTCTGTTTTCCCCCCTGGACTACCTTGGACTTGTTTGCCTTGGTCACGCTCTCCTGCTCACCGTCGTCATGCCCCCCTGTTTGTCAACCCGCCCTGATCCTCGTCCCCTCCCCGTTGTCCTTTTCCACTCCCTTCCAGATTCTGCCGTCTGCAAAGGTTCCTGATCTATGCTTCGTAACAGTATGTCTGTACACATTTTTCTGTTTTGCACATTGTCAGGAACATTAAATCCACAATTCAAGTAAAGCTATCGGCAGCTTGTAGGTACTGTTATAGCATAATATAACAGTTCCAGTTTCATGCAGGTTGTTTCAAACAGTGAAATGATCCCCGCAATTGACATTGTTTTTTGAAGAGGAAAGATTGGTCTGTTTTGGTCTGTGAGTTATGTTTTCTTAAACAACTCAACTACAGTACAGCATCCTCTGTAGAAATAGAGACCATGCAGTTTACATAAACTCCACTGTTATATTGAGTTTAAAGTATAAATATCACATTCTGTGATGTGTTTTTATTTTTAGTTTGTTCTGCAAGGATTTTGTAAGGAAATATATGTGCTGGTACACATAGAGAATGTACAGTACAGCATAGGTACTTAATTAGATTTTATTTTAGTTATACCTACCATCACGTTTCCAACCTGACAGGATTTTTTGTCCTTAGCATTTGTTACATTTACTGTACCTTGACAGGGATGTGATTTATTGACTTGTGAGACTCCAGGAGGGGAACTGTATCCACTGTGACAGGAACAGATATAACTCCCAGCAGTGTTGGTACAGTTGGCATGTGAACCACAAACTGAGGGGTCATCTTCACACTCATCAGTGTCTGCATTAAATTAGTTTCATTGTTACTATGTAGGTCTTAAATTACATTGAAGTATTACTGTTCATAATATTTTTTTAAATTATTATATTTACCTCCATTTTGTATCACACAGGTTTACTTTGGTGTATTTGTTAAGTTAAAACCCGAGACATATTGATTCCTCTAAATTCTTCCTCTCCTAATTCCAGAATGTTTTTGCATCTTCGATAAAACATTGTGCATCATAAATTCATATTTAACACTAATATATAATGCTAAGCAGCTTGCACCAGGTAAAAAAACACCATTACCATGTGCCCTGTGTTTAGTCCACTTAGTGTCTGTCATTAATGTGAAGTACAGTAACTATACAATTATAATTTATGTGAATTCATTATAAAATTACTTTTAATACTGTGGTTCATTTTTATTTACACAGTACATCAACATGGAAAATGAATTCTGGTAAACTAATGGATTAGAGGAAAATAATCGGTGTGATTATATTTTATAGATTACATTATATTCTCAGAAATGACTGCATCCAGTTTTATTTTTACATACTAAACACCTTAAGATCATAGAATAGTTGATGTTGAGAGATATGTCTTTTTTCTTTTCAATATTTACCTTGACATTGGTTTATACTGCTTATCGAAGTTCCAAGTTTGGATCTAAATCCAGTTTTGCAAGAGCATTTGTAACTCCCAGGAGTGTTGTTACACAATGAGTTTGGACCACAGATGGGGGGAGACTGTAGGCATTCATCAATGTCTGTGTTGAGTCAAGAACAAGAACACAATGAAAATAACCATTAGTGACTCAAACTAAAATAATAAATACATATTTTGTGGCGCTCTAATTTGAATCAAACAAATTTATAATCACTTATAGTTTTGATGTGCATTGTACTGTGTACATTTGTCTTATACTGTACTGTAAAAGGAGTTGTCTGCCTACAGTGGTGTAATTGATAGGCATTGATAGTTGCCAGAATGGATTTATCAGCATTCAATACACCTTCCTGCTGAAGTGAAAGCCAAATTCCAAATTGTTCATCGTGTCAAAGACAGTCAGTCAGCTAAATTCTGTAAAATTAGTTTTTACCTGCGCATGGAGTTGTATTATTTATCAGTGTAACACCAGCAGCAGGGCCGTATCCAAGATCACAGGAACAGTTGTAACTCCCAGCAGTGTTGGTACATTCTGCATTTGGACCACAGATAGATGGGTCCTCTGTGCACTCATTGATCTCTGCAGAAAATCAGTTTAAGTCATATTTACCTCTGATCCAAAAGGGTTTTGATTTTCATTTTCATTTCTGTGTTTGTGTTGTTGCTTCATTATCTTGTTCATCAGCGAGTAGTGTACAGTAAGTACAGTTGATAACTAATTTACAAAGCAATAAATATACTGTAGTTCTGCCTATCAGCCATAGCATTTCTTTTTGGATTTATGTTTGTTAGTTCTTATGCTTCTTGGGGATTGATATGTATATTAACAACTACTGGTCATGTTTATTGGAAGATTGAGTTGCTAAAGGTATTATCTTATTGTCATAGTAAAATAGATCATTATTTTACTGTACAAAACATTCAAAAAGGTTAATTCAGACCATATTTTAAAAACATTTCATTGATGTTTCATCTTAAATTTGACAAATTTGAAATGTTTCTTCTGAAGTTGCTTTGATTTTTTTTTGCATTTCCAAGTATTTAGAAAAGACATTAGAAATTGCTACATTTTTCTCAACATACCTTGACAAGGGTATATATTACTTGTCATTGTGACTCCATCTGGAGGTCGGTATCCTGTATTACAGGAGCAGTTGTACTTCCCAGGTGTGTTAATGCACTCTGCATATGGACCGCAGATTGAAGGATTTTTATCACACTCATCGATGTCTAGAAAATGTTAGGGTTGTATTAATCTGGTTGTTATTTCCCACACAGTAATAGTACTGAACTGAATAATTTAAATTTGGGTAGCCTAGATAATACCATAAATCCAATACTAGAAGAAAAACATAGTGAAGAAACAAGACTTTGATCAAGCCTAACTTTAGTGTTCAAGGAAAATAATTATAATTGAAAATTAAATCAAAGATCTGGTAAGGTCCTCTGAGTCAGCTCCTTAGGAATGTTTCTAAGATAAAACAGGGATATCCTGGCATTCCAATTGAAATGGTCTTCAAACCAGTTTAGTGAAATATGAGTCCTTCCTGACACCCCGGAACTGAATATAAACAAAAATTCAATCCATCAAATAACTATAATAAGTTAAAACCTAACAAAATATAAAATGCAATGCTTATAATGGAAACGTTATTTACTAAGTGTAAGCAAACCAAATCACGGGTTTTTGAAGTACTGTAAAACAATCTTACCCTGACATGGATGTGAGTTGTTTGTCACTTTGACTCCAGTGGGGATAATGAACCCAGTATCACAGGCACAGCTGTAACTCCCAACGCTGTTGGTACATTGAGCATTTGGACCACAGATTGGGGGCGATCGTGCACATTCATCAATATCTGTTGAGAACGGCACTCTTAATTACAGAAAAACCATGTGTCCCTTCATGCTGTTAAATCATGATCAGTAACAAACTGCCAGAAAATTCAAAGTCCTGTTATTTGTATTATATTTTAGTGCTATTTTACAAACCACAGCATTGTTTTCAAATATCTTCAGAATAAAAATGGGTTCTATAATTTGATCAAAAGTCAGAAACTGTTGTTATAGAAATTCAAAGGGAACATCTGATCACTTTAAAATTGTCTAATTTAAATTTAGTAGTCATCATAAAAAATTACTGCATATAAAAAAGTGTGGAAGCTAACAGTTTTTAAGGACTTAATCCTGATGCTTGTCAATGTTATAAAATATAAATTTATTTGCAAAAGAAATAATGTTAATGATGTCTACCAGGCAGCAGCATGGTGGTGCAGGGGCCCTGGGTTATATTCCAGACTTCGGGTTCTATCTGTATGGCGTTTGTATGTTTTCCCCATGTTCACATGGGTTTCTTCCAGGTGCTTCAGTTTCTTCCCACAGTCCATAGACATAGTTGTAGGTCAACTGGCTTCTGGGAAAATTAGCCCTGGTGTGTGTGTGTATGTTGGTGTCTGTGTGTGACCTGCAATGGACGGATCTTGCCAGATCACCCATGACCATGAATTGGATGAATTGGATGAAGCGGTTAGATTTCTGATTAATGTGTACGAGTAATAAGTTGAAATTAACATTTCACATGACATAGACTATGATAAGATGATCTTACCTTTACATGGCCATGATTGATTTGTCAGTGTGACTCCAGGAGGAGGAGTATACCCACTGTAACAAGAGCAGGTGTAACTCCCAGCATTGTTCGTACATTCAGCATTTGAACCACAGATTAAGGAGTTCTCTTTGCATTCATCGATATCTGAAGAAAAATATACAGTATTCAAATACTGACATCACACAGTAATACAATAATTTCTAATGTTTACTTACTGTACTGTGGACTAAGGTATTACATATATCAATTAATGTACTACATAGTACATTCAGTACCATATGTACAGTATCAATCTGTTCATTGTACCAATCTAATAACCAGAGTACCATTGCAATAGACAATTGAAATGTTTGAATAAAACATAAGCCATTATAACATTACTTATGTTTTAGCACTCCAAGGATTTAAATTTTAATGGTTCTGTATCTGTTAATGCATTAAAACAAAAGCTTCTTTGATTTGATTCTTTTTACTTTAGTTATATTTTATTATATTGTAAGATGACCAGGGGAAGAGTGATCCAGGACAGATATTTCAGGAACGATCTGCTCAATATTTGTTGTTGTTTTTTATTAATATACAAAAAGAACAAGTCACAACAAAATCAATCACATTACAGAACACAGTCCATCCTTATCCTAAATCAAAAAAGGTTTTCCACCGTTCCTTAGCAGCATGGTAGCCCCATTTGTTATACTCATATCTCTGCTGCCTGCGTAATTCGTACCTTACATGCCCACTGATCCCTTGCACTCCCCCCTCACATCCATACTTCACCAAGTGGTTCCTACTGTCCCATAAAATCAGTTTGATTAAACACACAATGAACCACAACAGAAAATTGATCCTTTCATCGCCCTTAATCGTTTTCCAGCCCCATAAAACCACAGCCTCTGTTAGCTGGAAACGCGGCCTTAACCCAGAAAATAAGACTCTATGTTTTATTTTGAGTTTGAGAAGAAACCTTTAACTGTGCCATCCTACAGCCCCAGAACACATGCGCAATCGATTCTACCACACCACATTCAGCCCTCGGGCACACAGACGACTTTGTCAGCTTATGTTTATGCATAACTTCCTGCACCGAGAGCCTCCCCCACCCACACAACCAATTCAGGTCTTTCATCCTATTAGGTAATCCTTTATAGTGCAGGAACCTCCAGCAATATTCCGGGACCATTATGCCTGGGTATTCTTTTTGCACGCACACCTCCCTCGCTCTTTCATACAAGGCTCTATGCCACACACACACACCTAATCCAGCTTCCCATTCGAATACTTTGTCAACCAGATTGTTGCTTGTTTATAAAACCACAGTGTCCTTACCACTTTGGGCGTGGTATTTGTCCACTTACACAGGCCGCACTGACCAGGAGAACTAAAGCCTTGCAAAATACTGGTACTCATGTTGTACCTCCTTATGCACAGCTTCACACACACCCGCAACAAATATAGCATTTAACTTTAAAGGTAGATCCGGTACATCCCTCCTACTTTGATGACATCCTTTGTACATATCCACCCTTCTCACATACTCGTACACCAGATAAATTGAAACACCAACCTTGTTCAGCTGTATTTTCCAGTTGTGTAGCCCTAGCACCCCAGATCCAAATTCTACTCCTAGTATCTTTATTGGCCCAAGTTCTGCCCTCAGGGCCTCTGACACCTTGGCCTTGTTTCTCCACGTTCCAAAGATCTTTATCACGCTTTTGTCCCTATTTACCTTAGAGCCTGTTGCCCGGCCAAACTTGTCTACAGTCTCCAGGGCATACTGCAGACTAAACTCCAAACTCAGTAACAAAGTTACATCATCCACATATGCAGCAAGCTTAACTTGCCTACCTCCACTTCCTGGCACACACAAACCATCTACCTTACTATTAGATCTAATCATGATAAGCAAAGGCTCCACATACAGAATATACAGCAAGGGTGACAAAGGGCATCCCTGTCTTACCCCTCTTCCTATCCGAACTTTTCCACCCATGTGCCTATTGATACACACCCTAAAACCAATGTTGACATAAAGTAACTTTAACCAATTAACGAACCTAGGACTCAGGCCAAACCTTTGCAGTACCAACCACAAAAAAAGTGTGATGAGCCTTTTTTTGATCCAGGCTCACTACAACCAAAGACATATTTCTGTCCTCTGCCCAGGCAATTGAGTCTCTTATAAGTTTTAAGTCCAAGGATATAGATCTACCCGCCACACCACACGACTGATTAGGGTGGATCAATATTGGCAAAACCTTCCGTAGTCGGCTATACAATACTTTAGCAAGGATCTTGTAATCTACACAGAGGAATTGGATTGGCCTCCAGTTACCCAAATCTAAGGAGTCGCCTTTTTTATAGAGTAGGGCAAGGACCCCCTACCTCATAGATTCACTCAAACCTCGGCCTTTTAAAATTTCCTCAAACACCTCTACCAAAACTGGTCCGAGTAGGTCCCAAAAGGTCAAATAAAATTCCACGGGCAGCCCATCAATGCCCGGGACCTTGCCTTTCCCCCGGCTGTGCATGGCCTTTTCCACTTCCAGCAGTTTAAATCCTATGTCCAGTCCCTCCATCTCCTGTGCCTCCGATCTATTTACCACCAGTCCAGCTATTTCTTCTATGTTTTCACTCTCTTCTTGAAAGCATACCCCAAAATATCGCGAGGCAGCCTCTACCATTCCTTCTGATGACCGAACCACCCTATCAGAGCTCACTCTAATACCCTCAGTTTCTCTTTACTTGTTTTGCCCTCACTGACCAAAAGAACTGGCCTGACACATCCTCTGATTGCTCCATTACACGGTCACCTAAACGAAACAAAAAGTCTCATGCCCTACTAACATGAATCTCCTTCAGCTGGACCTTCAACTCTTGGGATCTTTGAATATCAAAGACCAGATCACAATTCCCTTGCTCATAAATCTTTTGTAGTTCCTCCTGTAACCGCCACACCTCCATGTTTTTTCTACGTGCTCTCAGTGTGCAATACTGTTGAGAGATCCTTTTAAGCTGTCGTTTCACACCTTCCCACCATTCAATTAAAGCTGGCCGGCTGCTTTTCTGAGCTACCCATTATAAGAGTTTGTCTCTGATCAGCTGGATGTAATTGTGTTCCTGCAGAACAACTGTATTTAATTTCCAGAGTCCTCTTCCAAAACACGTGCAAGAGTCACCGATTTCCACCCGAATTATTACATGGTCCGAAAACCATGTCAGAGTCACTGTGACACATTGGATTGAAATGCCTGAGGATACAAACATATAATCCAATCTTTTCCCCATTCCCCTGGTATTTTGCCAGGTGACCGGAAAGTTTGAGAAGAAACCTTTAAAATTGTCTTTTAGTCACGCAACATCTGATTAATCTCGGTTGGCCCTGTTGTCCATGCCAAAATGTCTTCGTTAAAATCCCCCCCCAAAAAGACCAGCCTGTCTGTAGTGCACCAAGGCACTAGGTGAGCAAATATCAAACGGACTTTGGTGCCCGCCCACAATCACCCTTCCTGGACTTACCATCAAAATACTCTGTTTCCTCCGCCACCGTGCTCCCGAAAACAATTCCAACCCCTGCTGAATGCACTCCCCCCAAACTCCACTGTGACTTCAAATTACCCCAATCCTTCGCGAACCTGTGAATGTCATATTCCCCAGCTAAATGAACTTCTTGTAGGAAGCACACGTCAAACCTGTGCTTCCTCAAAGTTTCAAAAACAGTCCTCTTTATTCTGTCTTTCAGACCTCTTGCATTGACCGTACAGATATGGAGACTCATGGTGGTTCCAGCCCTGTCTCTTTCTCCATGCCATATGACTGGTCAGAGCTGGAATCCTCCGAAATATCCATCACAGGTGAGTACCCCCCAATAGAGGGATAGCGTGAACTATCCTCCCCGGACGTATCGATGATGTCCGGGGCAATCAACTGGGACCTCAGGTAAGTTTTCTCCCTCCTCTGGGCTGAAGCTGGAGATTCCTCCTCAACAGGGTCACCTGATTCTTCTGCTTTGACCTCCATTCCTGGCATTGGTTGATCCTCCATCTCCCCGTACTGGCCCTCTTCCACTGGTTCCTCCCTCACCTTCTTCTCCTCTTCCGCACCGGAATCGCCCTCATCCTCTTCCCTTTGTCTTTTAGCTATCACTTTCCCAGGTTCCTGCTCGCTTTCTGCCATTTCCAGAACTGTGGCATTTTCGTCATTCATATCCTGACCAGCTGGGCCTTGCCCTGCTTCCTGCTGAAGCTCAACCTCTTGTGTTCCCTCATTAACTGGAGCCACACCCACTTCCAGCCTAGCCCCCTCTTCCTCTTCCTCAGAGGCCTCCTCCTCCTCTCCGTCCACTCTAAGTATGCCTTGGTCATATTCCCGTGCCATTTGTGTTTCTCCACTTACAGATGTTGAACAAGTGTCCTTCCATGCCGCATAGAGTGCAAACCTTCTTTCGGCATTCCCTCGCAACATGCCCGGTCTCATCACATATCATACACACATTCTCCCTACACTTGGCCGCATGATGTCCGAAGTTATGACATTTCCTACAGAACTGGGGCTGATTTTGATAAAATAAATAGCCCCTGCTGGAACCCAAAGAAAAAGATGCTGGGGGGTGATGGAAGCCCCCTGCCCCATGTGCGTCAGATCAAAGTAGCACTCTATACTTCCTTTTCCCAGTCCAGATATTACGGCTATCCATAATTTTCTCTGGCTGACCCATGACTGAGACATGTCATAGGAGGAAAACCGTTACATCAGCATCCCCAAGAAAGGGGTCATATAAGTGCACTATCACCACACGAAAATTGTCATTGTAGCAACCCAACACCTCATAGTCTCTCAAAACAATTATCCTTTTTCTTGTCTGTAACTCTAGCAGACGCCCTCTTATATATCTCTTCATCTCTCAAAGAAACATCAATATACTTCAAGGGTCTATTCCCTTGCACACACCACACATCATTGGACGTAAGGCCCAAAACCTCAAACAAAACATAATCTTCAAACACACGCCGTCCAGGTGGTTCACCCTCACGCATCCAGCGAAACAGCAAAGTCCATTTCAGCCTGGGAGCCTCCCCAGGCCGGTCGTAGGAGTCAGACCCTTCCGCCATCCTGGAGGAGGCCTCCATGCCGACTCTCCGAAGGGTCCACTCCAATCCAAACGCACAAAGACTTCAAAGCAATCCCCAAAGTCCAAGCAATACAAAGCAAAGAGTAGTCCACAGGCAAAAACCCGATCCATTGGTCGTCGCTTCGGTAGCAATCCTCTTCCCGATCTTAGACCTCCGCCAAGAGAAACCAGCTGACCCGCAGATGGAAAGGGCTTACGAGGAAACAAAATATATATGCCCTGGAAACAGTGAACCAGCGCGGAAGCCAGTAGGTGAATGCGTTTGGAGGAGATAGTGGAATCAGGTTGGTCTTGGTAAGGATCGAAGAAAAACGGATTAACGAAAGGAATAAAGGATTATGGTTTACTGTTAATGGTTTGTGATTTGGATATGACGCGGATTTGTGGTACTTTACAGACTTTGGAACTTGGATTGAATAAGGATTGAGCGAACTGATTGCGGATTGGCTTGGAAGACAGACGGACTGGAGAAACAGAAAACTCCCCGGAAATAATAGAAGAGAAGCGTGGTGTGAGTACTTTGGTCTCAGTTACATAAACCTTTCCCCCGGAGACACCACAATATTATAACATGAAAGAAGCTTTATTTTCTGCCACTTAATTTTAGGTTTGTACCTTCAACATATCTGCTTCTTTTAATACAATTCAGCAGATATCTAAAGTGGCTGTGTACTGTATATTTGGTGTCATTATCACTTTTTCGTTCATAAAATGGTACCTGTAAATTTGTTAAAGATACTTTCAAGCATGTAAGGTGGAATTTATTGTTGCAGATGCATGTATGAATTATAAGCACTAGAATGTAGGTAGTGTGGGAGATTGGTGTGGTATCATAGAAAATATGAAATATGAGTGAAAGCACAGACACCACCCCAAATGTATTTATTGTACACAATTGGTAAGTTGTCAATTAAGGCAACAAAAACAAACAAGAACAGTAATTGAGTAAATTGACATTGGTAGTCCGTTCACCAACAGGTGGAGAACCTTCACCTGCCAGACTTACCTTCGCAGTAGTCTGAATTATTTGCTGGAGGGAATGTGTCAGGGAATTCGTATCCATTATTACAAGAACACCTCCCAGTATCTGTATCACATTGTGAGTTTGGGCCACAGGCTGATGGAGAACAAGTGCTGTGGACTAAAAATTACATACTGATATATTGTATGATGTGGTTGTTGGAATATGTACTGTATAGTTTAGAATAACCTTCCAATTACTCATCGGAATATAATTAAGACAATTGACCACAAACTTTGTTTTTTATATCCCCTTTTATATTTTTTTAAAACAAACAAATACTGTAACTCTTTAGTTTCAGTCTCAGCTTAATTTACATTACAGGAGCGGTGGCTCTGTGGCTAAGGATCTGCACCTGTAGCTGGAAGGCTGCTGGTTCATATCCTGTGGCCAGCAGAGGAATCCTATTCTGTTGGGCCCCTGAGCAAGGCCCTTAACTCCAACTGCTCCAGGGCTGCTGTATAAATAGCTGACCCTGTGCTCTGACCCCAAAAGCTTCTCTCTCTCCCTGCTTGTGTGTCTCATGGAGAGCAAAGCTGGAGTAAGTGAAAAGACAAATTCCTAATGCAAGAAATTGTATATGGCTAATAAAGTGATTTTAGGATTTTTGTTAGAAGTACTGTAGTAGTCTACAATTGCTATTCAGGAACAAGTAAGGGTTTATTCCATGCTGAAAAGAGAAGAAAAGAGACACAACGTTTTGGCTTTGGAGCCTTCTTCGAGTGTTTTGCTAATACTTGAACTACTGTAGTTGCTATTCTGTAAGGGGAGAACATAAAGAACTAATTTATTAATCCCAAATGCCTAAATTACAATTTATAGAAATAATTGTAGAGATTTTACAATTAAAGTTCTCACTTAAATTTCATCAATAAATACTTAAAATACTTTTAAATACTTTAGTGTAAAACACACTAATCTATGTAACATGTCAAACATTGGGGAAAATATTGTAAACAATTTCATACTGTATATGCAAAGCTGTTGAAATCATTTTCATTTATCTAGCTATAGCACATGCATATTCATACTGCTAAAACAATAGGGATCTTCTGCTGTACCTTCATAAGAACTGCGCATTGTAATGTATGCCTGTCCTTCATTACCTAGCTTTTAAAGCTTCCATTTCCATTTTGTTCAGTATCTTTCAGCAGAGATATACTGTAGGTTTCTCTCACTAAATTTAAACACACAAAGCAGCCTGTGTTCTCCTTCAGTGGTCTCATGTCCTTGTGTTCAAGGAAATTTAACTGCTTGATTTTTTAACTTGAAAATAGATTACTACTGAATTTATTTTTAGTACATGTATTCAATCTGAAATTCAGTAAATTAATATAATCCACATGAGTAATTTAGATTAAACAAAAGTAATAACACCAATTTGGTAAAGAGTATACTCACTTGAACAATAAGTTGAATAGGAATAGACTGGTCTAGGCAGACTGTACACATAGTATCCTCCTGGACAGGCCTTTACTTCCATATTTTGTCTCCAATAGCAGCAGACGGAACCATAATAAATGCAAGCTTCTGTTACTTGGCTTCCATTACCTTCTTGTGGGAGATTACCATTCATCCAGATGGGAGATAGTGCTCCACAATGATAACTAGTAATACAATTTGTAGGTAAGATGTCTCCAGCCAGTCCTTCAAAGCGATACCACTCACCATTCATAGGTTCTTGGATCCAGTGATTGGGAAAATATGTGAACCCGATGTTGCGCCATGACTCATTCAGTTTGATGTATGAGAAGCATGGATCCTGGGCTACAGGTCAGTTTCAGAAGAGAGAATAACAGAAGAGGTCATTAATTTAACTGACTTAAAAAAATGGATTTGATTATACAGTACATATGTTTTTTCAGAAATAAAGACATTCACAGGGTAAAGCCCACCACATTATGAGGTTAGTTTGATATTTTTAATGACTTTGTTAAAATTTAGGCACATGCCAATCATTAATTTCTCTGTTTGTTTTACAGATCAGCGAGACTTTAATCTCATGCAAATCACTTTTTGTTGGTTATTTTCCAGGAATGTTTCCCTGAAAGCTACTATACAGGGAAAAAATACAAATAAAGTAAAAGAGAATACATAATCTTTATGAGCTAGTCTTTGAAATAAGAACATACTGCAAGCAAAATATTTCTAGCTTTGAGCCTACTTGAATAATACCAAGATAAGACTGATAGTTTATAGGACTGGTGTCCTTGACAACTATCAACACATGACAAATACTAATTTGTCTTTTTTAAATTAAAGTTAGAACCAAGTATAGATGGTCACACAATGAGAATAACAGATGATAAAAATCTACTTTTTAAAATAATGCTGTTGATATATTGTAGTGTAGTGGTTAATATAATCAGACCTGGGTTGTAGTGTGCATGGAATTTATTTAGGCTTCCTGTGTTTGCATGAGTTTTCACAAGATGCTCTGGTTTCCTTCCACAGTCCGAAGACATACTGGTTAGGTAACTGGCATCTCAGAAAATTGGCCCTATGACCATTTCTATTGACAAATGTGTGTCTGCCCTGCAGTGCACTTGTGTCCTGTCTGGGATGTATCCTGCCTTGTGCTTATTGCTTGCCAGGATAGGCTCTGGATCCCCTTAGAGCCCAAAGTGGATGAAGCAGTTAGAAAATCGATGAATGATCACATACAATAAGAAACTATTCATCTGCGAGACATTAACAGTGCTGATTCGATCATCAAGTCAGCCAGTCAGGTACTGTAGATACAAATTGGCTTCAAGTTCAGTCATTTAGTAACTCCTAGCAGTTACTATAACTATGATCTCTCTTAGCGCCAATAGAACTGATCCTTCCGTTCTTGCAAGATTATTGAGTCATGGACAGAAATTCACCATAAATTTTGACATGTTTGGATGTGTGTCACTGACAATTAACAATTGACAATTAATTCTGTGTTTTAGCTTTCTATTGACAAAAGTCTATTCATATTTATTGAGTGCCTGAATAGAAAAATGCATAGAATCTCCTGTTCCGGTTCTTTAGCCATCCGAGCCGAAGCACAAACACTAAACTTAGTTGAACACAGTTGTTGTGGGCCACTTAGAAATAAGAAATTAACAAAATGAGGTATAAGACCAGGCAACTTTGCCATCAGATATTTTTGAATATCCATATTATCATCACTAACTTGTTGAAACACCAAAAAGCATAAAAATACAGCATAGAATGTAAAAGGGATCTGTTCTTTTTATATGTAGGTCATTTCTCTTTTATTTAGCATTTTAAAGACATGACTAAATTATGTCTATAACATATCTAATGTTAATATGACAAATTGACATAATAAATAAAGTTAATAATATACAGTTTGTATAGCTCAAATGGAGTTGGTCATCCAATATATTGCTATTGTATTTTACAAGTACTTTCTTGGTGCAGCAGGAGAACACTGTTTTTTATGACAATATCTTTTTTTTCTAATAACTATGCTTTAATGTTTAAACTACTTAGAAACTATACTTTTGTACTGATATACTCCTATCCAATGATATACTATATAGTCTTATGTATTATATAGTATAGTATGTAGTACTGTATATGCTGCTTGTAAAGTCAAGGGCAATAAAGCTGCTTGGTGAGCCTAAAACAGTCTCTTCCCACACTACCTACACAGGACTTGTTTTGCTGCAGTATGTTTAGGTTAAGAATGGGTTAAATGGGATAGAAAACCAAATTAAACTAAAGGCTAAATACTCAAATTGGCATGACACAATGACCAAAAAACCGACAGGGATCTTGTATTAGGACCATGAGTGTCCTAATATATATCAATGGTCTAGACAGTAGACCATTGATATACTAACAAGTATGTGGAAAAAATCAAATTACAGTAGGTGGATTGATAAACACTGAAGAAGTATGTAAAATAATGTAAAAATGATTAGTGATACAGAAGAAAAATGGAAACTACAGGGAAGTGCTCTTAAATATGAGAATAGGATGTACTTTTTAAGCAAAGAAACAAACTACAGTATGCAGTCGTATTGAAGCTGATGCTCTTCTTTCAGGCATCTTTCATAACACGGATCAACAAGATTCTCCATCCAAATGAGTTACATGGATGAATGGCTTCTTTTTCTTCCTGTTATGCATTATGGTCTTCTGGGTTTAAATTTCCACTGTTACTTACCAGATGATAAAACACTACTATTGGCATTTTCACTTGAAAAGAAAAGCAGTGAACCTGCAGAGGAAGAAATAAAACAATAAGTCACTGGGAATTTGCCAGTATGATATACTGTATATGACACTAGCATGACATTAGCAGCCTAGTATACAGTGGTACTTATTATTTATTTGAATTTAGCAGAACAGAGTCCAGTGGCAAATCCACGGTTACAGTGGTGCTAGAAAGTTTGTGAACCTTTTAAAATTTTCTGAATTTCTGCATAGATTTGACCTAAATTGTGATCAGATCTTCATCTAAGTCATAAAAGTAGATACAGAGAACCCAATTAAACAAACACACAAAAGGATATACTTTTTAATTCATTTAATGATCAAAATGATCCAACATTAAATGTAAAGAAGCTACATGTGAATGAAAAAAGTAAATTAAATGATGAATATTCAGTTTTGGTGTGCTCTCCACTGTAACTGCATTTACTGCTTAACAACATTTAAGGACATTTGGAACTACAGATAAACTTACCCAGCTAAACTTACCTTATGTAGTTTCTCTACACACAGTATCTTATCAAAAACATTGCTCTAATTTAAAGTGATTCATATTCAATTTATATTAGAACCAGAATGTATTAAATCAAATGTTAAGTCTAGATATGCGGTACATGCATTATGCACAGACATTGTAACTCAAACTCAAATCTTTCTTTCTGGTGAATCAAAATTTACCAACTTACCAGTATTCAAGATGTATTTTGATCACAATCTCAATGGAGACACCAAATCCTAAAACTTTTCAGTATGGTTTTAGATAAGATCACTTTATTAGCCATATACAATTTCTTGCATTACAATTTTTTTTTCACATACCCCAGCTTGCTCTCCATGAGACACACAGCGGCAGGGAGAGAAGCTTGGGGTCAGAGTGCAAGGTCAGCCATTTATACAGCACCCCTGGAGGAGCTTGGGTTCAGGGCCTTGCTCAGGGGCCCAACAGGGTGGAGTTCTTCTACCAGCCACAGGATCTGATCAGGTACAGATTAAGATCCTTCGCCACAGTGCCAACACTCCACCCAGCCTCTTGTAGCGGCAATGCTTGTTAATAAGACAGAATTAAGTGTTGCTGTGCTTTCCCAAATGAGGCCCCATCTGCCTCTTAATCTCTGTGGTGCAGCCACAGAGAAGCTATTCATGCAGGCTGATTTAAAGATGTTTTCTTTTGATAAGGGACAGCTCCCAAATGGGGATGCACTTAGCTAAGCCTGGCTATCATGATCAATGGTCATCCATTGGCGCCTATCTGTCTAGGGAGTCCCAGATGGACATCTGGACTGCATTCCTAAGTGTCAGGAGTAAGTGACTCATATCTCACCTTGATCAACCAATCAGGGACTGGTAGGGCCGAGTAACCCACGTGGGACTCTGATGCCCATGGAACTTTCAGCCAATCAATGAGCTGAAGTTCCTCCAGGTAAAAACAGGCAACACAGAGGGCCTGTGAGATTCAGTAAGATTCAGTAGGATTCAGTAGAGAATTCTGTGGACAATTCTAAAGGGAATTCAAAGGAGAATTCCAGGGCAGGACGGCCCAGGAGCAGAAGGCTCCCAAGGGCAGGACATTCTCACAGAGCGCCTCCTGTCCATCCTGAGACTCAGCCCGGACAACCACGGAACGGCCAGTGTGTCCGAGTGCCAGAACTTTCCTTTGTTCTAAGAGTCGAGAGCGGAGGTTGCCAGAGAGTAACCAGAGGATCCACCCGAGGTTAGCATCAGCAGCAAGCCTCGTGAACAGGTCGAAACTGTGGACAGCTGAATCACTATTCAGAACTAGCGCTTCATCAGGAACGAACCGGTCCTCTTCCTGACTTGCTGGAACCCACAGTCATCTTTTCTCCTGTGCACAAACTTTGCTAGTTAAAGCCAACACTAACTAGTCGGTCAGCAGCATCAGCAGCGCACCATCGCAAGCCGCACAGCACAGCCTGGCACGGAGCCAGAGAGCACGGATTGGACAGCTTAGAAGCCTGCAACTGTTTCTTTGTGCCCACAGGAGATCTGAATCCCCAGAGATTGGATGAGTATTCAACTTCAATGCATTACAGCTCGAGAATTCAATTGCTATCCAAACCAGTTGATATCAATTTAATTCCTAAGAGTTATGTACTTGTTTTGAGTATCTAATGTAGAAGTTATAACCAAGTTCATTTATGAAATGGTCTTAAATGAATGATATACTGAACATATGTCCTCTTGATATATGTAACTCTTTGTAACTGATTGAATATATACCTTTTGTATTCTGATAACCCTCTCGATAAGATCTGTTAGGTTTACATGCATATTCTATGTATTAATAAATGTATCCTCGTGTATTAGTACCTGTGTGTGTGCTTTGTTTGAGTTATATCGCATGGTTGGATTCTAAAGCCATCAAAAGAATCATTTTGTGATTTACGGCTACAATTATTAATTGTCCCCGTAAATGCCCAAACCCTACAGAACTGGTGCCTTCAGAGAGCACACTACACTCTGAATGAATGTTTTTCATTTTTTAGACACATCCATCTCACCTTTGAAATAGTTTGATAGATAATTTGTTGCCATTACTAATTTTATGTCCCTTTCTTCATGTGTATCCAAATATCCATTTTAGGACCTGTTCTGTTTTTATTCTATTTACTCCCAATAGGCAAAAATATTATAATAATTGCTTACACTTATATAGCGCTTTCTGGACATGAGAAGAGGGCTTTACAGGTAATGGGGACTCCCCTCCACCTGGATGATGCGACGGCAGCTATAGTGCGCCAGAACACTCACCACACATCAGCTATCAGTGGGGAGAGCCAATTCATAGAGGGGGATTATTAGGAGGCCATGATTGGTAAGGGCCAATTGGAAATTTTGGCCAGGACACCGGGGTTAGACCCCTACTCTTTTCGAGAAGCGCCCTGGGATTTTTTAATGACCACAGACAGTCAGGACCTCGGTTTAACGCCTCATCCGAAGGACAGCGCCTGTTTAGAGTATAGTGTCCCCATCACTATACTGGGGCATTAGGACCCACATGGACCGCAGGATGAGCGTCCCCTGCTGGCCCCACTAACACCTCTTCCAGCAGCAACCTTAGTTTTTCCCAGGAGGTCTCACATCCAGGTACTGACCAGGCTCACACCTGCTTAGCTTCAGTGGGTTGCCAGTTGTGAGTTGCAGGGTGATATGGCTGCTGGTAAAAAAAATGATGTTTGCGTTCATTGTAACCCTGACTACATTCAGCTTTACATCTCTATCTAATGTGTCTATGTCTCTAGTCTGTAAAACTGTGTGAAGAAAATTCAGACCTGATTGAGCTCAAATTTCTTCCATTTAATATGACAAAAACTGAGGTGATGTGCATAAATCCCAGGGAAGACACACCCAATTTATTACATTTTCTACAATGTGGAAACAGTAGCCTCCAATTATGCCCTGCTATGAGAAATCTGGGGCTCTTGTTTGATCCTCAGAACTATCTTAATGCCCAAATAAAGCAATTTATAAACTCTCTTACTTTTCACTTCAGAAATACATGCTTTTGGTCTTTTCTTGATTACAGTGTTGCAGAAATCCGGATTCATGCCTTTATCACATCTCAACTAGATTACTGTAATACTTCATAATGGTCTCCCTTCCCGCTCCTTAAACAAACTTGAAATGGTCCAAAACTTAGTTTCTTGACTTCTAATGCATTCAAGGCTCAATAACTTTACTCCAGCATTACTCCAACTCTGACATGTCTTCAATGGCTCACCATTATTAAGAGCATTCAGTTCAAAATTTTACTTTTAAAGCCCAAAACTCCAGTTCTCCACAGTACATCACATCTCTCATTACTCCTTATGTACTAAGTACCTTCTTATAGGTAGATGTGTCTCAAGGCATTTGCTTTCAGCTACCTTACTCAGGAACTCACTCCCTCCTAATTTGAGAAATGTTATTTGTACTCTGTTTAGTCAGAATCTCCTTTTTCCACAATAAGCTCTATCTTTAGTTGAGTTTTTTTTTCTTCTTTCTCCTTTTTATTTGTTTTGTTTTATCCTGTGAAGTGCTCCAAACACTGCTGGTGTACATGGGCACTTAAATAAATCCATATAATGTTTACATAAATCCATATGATATGTTTAGTTCATTCCAAAGGTATTGTTCAAAGCTAGAGATTTAATAGTTTTGTGATTCAAAAACTACCTAGAACTAAACTGAAATTTTTCTAAAGGTCATATTTTTTGTTTTAAGATTCCAGCCCTAAGAGATTACACATCAATGGGAAAAAAATTAGTGAATAAACAGGACATTTAATAAATGTCTTACAACTGGATAGTTTAAATCACTTTGATGAATAGCACGGATATCTGAAGTTGTCCATTAGTTTTACTGACACATTGTGACACAAAACAGAAAAGGTAAACTACATGAACTAAATCATATGAAAGAATGAATTTGGTACAATTCTGTTTCCTTATAAAATGACTGGTAAACAATTGTCAGCTTTTTTTACATTCTGTATGACAACACATATGTTTAAGGTTCCTTTTCCTATAGTATAAACATAGAGGGAGAATATAAAAAAATCTCCTTGTAGGTGTTAGATAAAACAGCAATGTTTCTTGATGACAATTTGTATCCCAAAGCTCTGTGGAATATACTGTATGGAATGAGGTAAAGACATGAAGGATTACTTATTCATTGTTGCTTTTAGATCTTTCTAAGTTCTGAAGTATTAAAATAAAAAATATATTTCACAAATGTATTTTATATACTGATGGAAAAATGAAATGCATCATTTTCTGGAATGAGAACACCATAATTATAGCTTATGTACTTTCACAAAAAGTTGTCAATTTGTTTTGAGCCCTCTGACCAGCAATATAGCTTGTGTATTGCCAATCACACAAAAGCTTGTAAGGTGCACTTTTACCCAATTGATCAATGCCTGATCAGGTCACCTTTAAAAAAGGCCGAACTTAGTTTTCTGTGCATTCCATAATGCCTTGAAAGTCCCTAGAAGCAAGGGAGAGGGCCGTTAGTATGCTGCAGGCAGGCATGTCATGTGCTAGCGTTGCCAGACACTATGGAGTAAGCTGCTCCACTGTATCCCGACAGCAGAGAAGGTTTCAGCAGACTGCTACTGAAACTGCTGGCAGACAATGCCCGCATCAGTTACAGGACAGTGAGGCTCCATGCTGCTGGCCTAAGAGCAAGGTAACCTGTCAGAGGCCCGCTGCTCACACCTCCTAGAAGTCACACCTGACTGGCTTGGGCCAGACAGAGGCTCCATACTGGGCCCCTTGCTCTTCAGCATTTACATGTTTCCACTTGGTCAGCTTTTAAGATCACATGGCCTCAGCTATCATTTCTACGCTGATGATACTCAAATATACATCCATACCAAACCTGACACTGATGTGGCTGTCTCTATTCTATCTAACTGCATCTCTGACATAAAAACTTAAAAATTTCTTTAATCTTAACTATGACAAGACTGAAGTCATGCTTATTGGCACCCCCATCAACTTCGTAAAGCCAATTCTGTAATCCTATCTGTAGATGGTTCTGAACTTGAGCTTCAGTCTAAATTGAAAAAACCTTGGGGTGATGTTCGATTCTGGCTTAACATTCGACCCACATGTGCAACATATTGTCAAAACATCTTTTTTTCACCTCAGAAATATCGCTAGACTATGCCCTATGCTATCACTTACTGTGGCTGAAAAGCTGATCAACACATTTGTGTTCTCTCAAATTGACTACTGTAATGCTCTACTTACTGGGGTATCTAAATCTACTTTGAACAAACTGCAGTATGTCCAAAATTCAGCAGTCAGGATCCTGACCAGGTCTAGTGCAAGTGATCACATTACGCCTATCCTGGAGTCCTTGCACTGGCTCACCTATAAGGTTCTTTATGGCTTGGCACCTCAGTACTAATTTTACAGTTCTAATTCTGGTCTCCTTACTGTCCCCCAAGCCTGTCTACGTTGTATGGGTGACAGGGCCTTCTCCTGTTATACCCCCAAGCTCTGGAACTCTCTGCCCAAGGATATCAGAGAGCCACCTTCTCTAAACTTCTTCAAATCCAGACTCCAAACCTTCTTTAGAAGAGCCTTTACTTAACTGGTTCCATTCTTCACCCTTGTGCTTTTCCTAGTACCACCATCCACGGTCTTCTTTTTATATTGTGTATTCTTTTTATTTATTGTTGTTTTCCATACTGTAAAGCGCTTTGAGAAGCCACCTTTAAAGGCACTATATAAAATAAAGTTTATTATTATTATTACTACTGTACTTACATAACTGTCATTGAAACATACTGTACTGTTTCACATTAGACATGAATGTGCTTATGTTTAAAGTGGAAGTGAGTCGAAGACCCCTAAAAAGAACAAATGATATGAAGCATCTCTAAGCATAGAAATAAAGATATTAATATAGAGTAAAGATGTTTAAACATAAAATAAATGCTGTTTGTTTGCTTGAGTTCTGTCAATGTTGCAATGTCATGTGTTTTAATGGAAACATGGCGTTAAGCCATGTAAATCTAAGAAGCAGTTCAGAAGCAGTTCAGAAAAGACTCCTGGTGCTCAATGCATTCTGCACTCTACTGTAATCATACATATTATTTCCAATTTGCTGAAGCACGAAAAGTGATGGAATATTACCTCTAGTTTAGCTCAATTTTTCAATTGGTGCCTGAGGAAAAGTAAAAACCAACAGATTATATGAAATCATAATAGATATTCAGCTATACATTTTTTGGGGGGCTTTGTTATCCAATGCTCCAATGGTATTTCCAATGCTCACACTCATGACTAAACAAGATGTATTGTAAATGTACGTGTAGGAGTATCACAACAAATGATTACTGTTCAGGACACTAACTCTATGTCTGGTTTGCTCAGAAATATACATGGGTTATAGATGGCTCTGCACTCTATTCCCTATCATGGCTTGGTTGAGCAGTTTATTCTGACCCTTGAATTATGCTGTGTAAGTTCGTATTGGAAAGTTGTAAAGACTGGAGTATTTTTCTTTTCTATCTATCATTTTTATGATCAAGAAGCACTTCAACATTCAAATGGATTTTCACCCCTTGAACTGTTGTACAATGTGCTTCTAAACACCTAAGATTACATTTTGCATATGAGAGACCAGCTTGCATGTTACTCAGAATTGGCTTGGCAGAATCTTCAGGAATCTCAATGCAACCAGAAGACATTGTGCAACCAGCAGAGGAGTTCTAGAGAACTGTAAGACTGCTTGGGCAGAGAGCGTTGTAACTCATTCTGAATTTAGAGAACAAACTTTTGAGTCTGTGGCAGGGGCCTTATGAAGTTCTCAGGAAGACAGAACCAGTGATGAACTCCACATTTCAGAAAGCAAATTTTCATACACTATTAATATATATGTATATGTACATATATTATACATTATAATATATACATTATATTTCCTGCTTAAACCCCAGGATGCACCTGCTCTGATCAAACCATCAATGTTTGTGCATTGCACCGTGCAGTATGAAGAACCAGAAAAAATCATGTGATGTAACAGCAGCCACTCTGTGCCTGAGATCAATTGTCTGAAGGTTACCCGGAAACATGCATCTGTCATCACATATCACATCTAGTTGAAATAAATACAAATACAAATCACGAGCTCTCTTAAACGGATCTTTTTATTATTGTTTTTTTTTCATTCTTTTCTTATTGTTACTGTTCTTAGTCCTCAGTTTCCCTCTCCCCAATGTTCACGTACATAACTGATCTACAAACACATTTAGACATCAGATCAGCAGGACTATCACTCAGTCTGCATCAGCCCACATGGACTTCTCCAGCAAGGCCTGGAAACCACAGTATCACCTGAACAAGGTAACCAAGCCAGGAATTGTCGCAAACAATGTGGGCGAAAATGGAAACGTGGTAAGCGAGCTGGGCTACAAACAAGACTAAAGACTGAACACAACAAACATCCTCTACCAACCATTTTACTCGCCAATGTCCGATCCCTCGACAACAAATTCGATTATCTCAGACTGAGACTCTCCACACAACGAAAAAATTAAAGAATGCTGTGCTTTTGTTTTCACCAAAAAATGGCTAACAGACCATCACTGGGGTTGCTCTCTCATCCATCCGTATTATGGACTGTTATTATGTTATTATGGACCTAAACGGTTTTTCTGCCTTCTGCATGGACAGAACTACAGAGTCCAGTAAAACCAGGGGTGGGGGAGTGTGCATTTTGATTAACAACATGTAGTACAACAATGTATCTACCATCACGAAACACTGCTCACCCGCTCTGGAATTTTTAATGATCAAGTGCCGCCCCTTCTATCTGCCGAGGGAATTTACAACTGTTATTTCACCGCCGTCTACATCCCCCCTGACACTAATGGCAAAGAAGCGCTAGAGATACTGTACACTGTCATAAACAAACAGGAATCTGCACATCTCGACGCAACCTTTATCCTCATGGGTGACTTTAATCAAACAAATCTCAACTCCGTTCTCCCAAAATACCATCAGCATGTCTCCTTCCCAACGAGAGGAGAAAACACTCTGGACCACGTTTATACCAAGATTCAGAATGCTTACAAGGCCATACCCCTCCCCATCTGTGGAAACTCAGACCACATCACTCTGTTTCTCCTCACGGCATACAGACAGCTGCATAGGCGAGTGAAACCAGTGGTCAGAACGGTGAAAGTGTGCCCTGAAAGAGCTGAATCCGTCCTGCAGGTCTGTTTTGAATGCACTGACTGGGATGTCTTTAAAGAGGCAGCCACACAGGGATCATACACCGACATACAGGAATATGCATCATCAGTCACTAGCTACATCAGGAAATGTGCTGATGATGTTACACTCACAATAGAAATAAGAACTTTTCCTAACCAGAAACCATGGATGAACAGTGAGGTCTGCATCCTAATCAAAGCAAGGGATGCAGCATTCAAATCGGGCAATAAATCAGAACTAAGGTCAGCCAGGATCAATCTAAACAATGGTATTAAACATGCAAAAAACACACTCAAACGGGAATTAGAGGAACACTTCACCACCAATGACCCAAGGCGCATGTGGCAAGGTATACAGGCCATCACAGACTACAAGAGGAAGAACATCTGTGCATCTGCCCATGATGCCTCCCTGCCTAACGAACTCAACACCTTCTATGCTTGGTTTGAAGCCAGAAACACAGAACCAGTCAACAGAGCTCTACCCTCCGCAGCTGACCAGGTCCTCTCACTATCTGCAGATGAGGTGAGGAGATCTCTGCTAAGAGTGAACACACGCAAGGCTGAAGGACCTGACAGCATACCCGGTTGTGTCCTCAGAGCCTATGCCAATCAATTGGTGGGTGTATTCACAGACATTTTCAACATGTCTCTGGCCCAAGCCATAGTCCCCCCCTACTTCAAGACAACCACCACCATCCCAATAACGAAGAAAACCACAGTGACATGTCTTAATGACTACCGACCGGTGGCACTAACACCTGTCATCATAAAGTGCTTCGAGAGGCTGGTCATGAGGCACATTAAGGACACCATTCCAAACATACTGGACCCGTACCAATTTGCCTATCAGCCCAATAGATCCACAGATGACACAATCTCCATTGCCATACACACTACCCTATACCATCTGGATAAAAAGAACACATACACAAGACTACTATTCATCGACTTCAGCTCAGCTTTTAACACTATCATTCCAGAGAAACTAGTCAAGAAACTCAGTACACTGGGTCTCAACACCACTCTCTGCAACTGGATTCAGGACTTTCTGACAGGCAGACCTCAGGCTATCAGGCTTGGAAACCACACCTCCCTCAAACTAACTCTGAACACTGGGGTCCCCCAGGGTTGTGTGCTTAGTCCATTGCTCTACTCCCTCTACACCCACGACTGTAAGGCCAAACACAACACCAACTCCATCATCAAGTTTTCCGATGACACCACAGTTGTAGGTCTGATCACAGACAATGATGAGAGGGCCTACAGGGAGGAGGTTAATCTCCTTACAATGTGGTGTGAAGATAACAACCTCACCCTCAATGTCAGCAAAACCAAGGAGCTGATTGTTGATTTCAGAAAACTGCAAAATGGACATGCCCCTATCCACATCAATGGAACTGGAGTGGAAAGGGTCAGTAACTTCAAATTCCTTGGCGTCCATATCACCAAGGACCTCATATGGTCTCTCAACGCCACCTGTCTGATTAAGAATGTGCAACAGCGCCTATACTTCCTAAGACAGTTGAAGAAGGCTAAGATATGTCCCCAGATCCTCACTAACTTTTACAGATGCACTATAGAAAGCACACTGACAGGTTGCATCACAGTGTGGTATGGCAACTGCAGTACTGCTGACCGCAAAGCCCTACAGCGGGTGGTGAAAACTGCCCAGTCCATCACTGGGGTTGCTCTCTCATCTATCCAGGACATTTATGACAGACGGTGCTTGAGGAAAGCTCTAAGAATCATCAAAGACCCAACAAACCCCAGCTACAGACTGTTTGACCATCTGGAAAATGGTACTGGAGCATTCGGGCCCGAACTACCAGAGTCAGAGACAGTTTTTTACCCCTGCACTATCAAACTATTAAACTCCCAGCCTCTCTCACCTACGATCTGAACCTCACAGTGCCTTCTCTCTTACCAAAACTCAAACACACATTGAAATCTCCCTCCACCTCACATGTCATAAGCTCACTCCCCATAATTTTCTATCCTTTATTTCATTCTGTTGATGTATGATTTTGCACATCTGATGTTGTTTTGCACATTACCTGTTACCTGTTGTTGTTTTGCACATTGCCTGTTGTCTCTGTCTTTATTTTCTTATACAATTGTATTGTTGTTGTTTTTTTTGTACTTACCATCTGAGAGCTAGCTAAATAGCATTTCGTTATACCATATACCTGTATATTAGTATGATGACAATAAACTTGAACTTGAACGTGAAACATATTAAAGACATATACAGATGCAGCCATTCAAAGTGCGCGGTACAGACACGTACCGGATGTAATTGGCTACGGCGTCGTGCATCGTGACGCGCGATGACGCAAAATACCGCGGTACGTGATTGGTTGACCGACAGGGGCACTCGTGGTCCATTGGTCTGTCGTAGAAAGACTTACTGTAAACGTCTTTACTGTGCCCGTTGTAGATATTGAATTTTACCACTCAAGGGAAATCTTAGTAGCTGAGCATAAAAAGAATAGGAGCATACTGTAACGCGTGTGAAAGCCATAAACGATATTAATTTTGGAACATAAACATACAGTATATAGCTGGTCTTGGTACTTTATAGAAAAAATGCACACCAGTATTCCATTTCTCCCTAAACATTGTAAGCTTCGAAGTCTTTAACTAACGTGATACCGGAGTCAACAAGCATACTTTTAGAATTTCATTAAAAGGGAATATAATATGGAATCGCGTATCTCAAGAAATTAATAACGGTATGATTACATCCGTGTGCTGCGACAGGGCTGTGTAGGGCTGTTTCGCCTGCCTGTTCATGCGAGCTGTCTTGTAGCCTACTGGTAGGCTGGGCAAACGATTTTAAAATTTTTTAAAAAATAAATAATGAGATATAATGATGTGTTCCTGCTTAACTTAGACATTGCACGACTTTAAAACATATAAAAACAGGTTTCGAGAGTTAAAAACCACTTTTTATGCGCGAAAAATGGGTGATTTTTCTTCCTCGTGATCAGCTCAGAATCTTTGTGTACGCTGTAAGGTTTTTACTTCTTAATTAAACCTTTAAAATACACGAATTTCATAAAGACAACACACGTTTCGAAGAGAAAAAATCCCATTCTTTTCTCTTCCTGGTGTGTGAAACTGATCAGCAGGTCTTTTTTTCCCCCAATCAGAGGCTCTGAAAATAGCGTACCGCCCACTGCGCTCCGTCAGAGAGGGGCGCGGCACCGAGAGAGGGAGGAGGCGCGGAGCTCAGCAGTACAGAACCAATGTTCTACTGCCTGGAGCGCTTATGGCAGCGATCGCGTCTGCATTTGTAACTTAGTTTTTAAAATTAATCAAGCAATATGAACCATCTCTTTTTACTTTTAAGTCACTTAATTATCATTAAGCACAGCTTTCTCACCACTTAGACTACTTTTTGATACCATCCTTAGACAAAGCAGAAACTTCTTGTTCTGTCTAATGACATTACAAGTGGAAAGATTACAGATTTTAATCGTCTTTAATTTTGTTACATTATACATTTTAGAAACGTTTCATCCATACAAACACCACAAAACTATTCTCGATTGTATTTCTGAATGGTATGTTACACTTAGTTCACTGTTTTAAATACATCTAATTTAGAAAGTTAGGTGTTAGCATAAACTATTAGCAATCAATATTAAATTTAGCACTGTAATAATTTGTTGCACTTTCCCCCGCATCTTGTAAAAATATATTTTCATTGTTCAAATATACATTAAATCTGACTATCATATAATAAGTTAAATACAAAACTAAAGAAAAAATAGGGTTAAATATAATTCAAAATATTTTGCTAACAATGTTAACTGTTTATAAATAATAAATTGTATTAACTAAAGAGTAGGATGGCACAGTTGTTAGTATGCTTTTTGTTTTGTTTCTTTTTCATAAATACAACAGTAGTACCTGATGTCTCAGTGGCTTTCAAAATTAAATTTTGCATGCAAACCTGTGAACTAGAAAGATAACTAAGATATCCATCCATTTATAATGGTGGCAAAGTGGTTAGCATTGCTATCTTGGAGCACTGGGGTCCCAGGTCCCATCCTGTGTGTGTGGGGTTTGCATGTTCTCTCTGGGTTACATGGTTTTTCTCCATATGTGTGATATGACTCCCTCTCGCACTCTAAAACATACTGGTAAGTTAATTGGTTTATGGGAAAACTGGCCCTGGTGTGTGTGTGTTTGTGTCTGTCTGTCCTGTGATGGACTGGCGCTATGTCCAGGGTGTATTCTGCCTTGTGTCCGTTGCTTACTGGGATAGGCTCCAAATCCTCTGTACTGGATAAAGAGATTAGAAATGGATGGAAGTAAAGGCACTGTGTGGATTGAACTATACACAGTGTTAGAAACCCACTATGAAATGGCAGCATCTCACTGAGAATAAAATATTTTATAGTGCTGGCTTAAGTAAACAGCCTTTCCACCTCTCTTGCACATCAGTATCCATACCTAGTTATTTAAACAAATTGCCTCTAATTATAAACATCTTAATATGCTGGCTCTGTGGATCCGCATCAGCGATGTTTGCCCATTCCTTCAATTCATGTGCATCCAACACACAGTTCAATGCTAGCAACTACACAAAATCTAAAATACAATCCTCATTTCAGTATCTATGTAAACATACAGTCTGTTAACTTCATCATCTTCATCAAAAGTATGCCTAACCCCATTAGGAAGTGTTCTTGTTATCAGTGTATTCCTCAGCTATCCCAAAATTATCTTCTTACCAACATCTCTAGTTTTTTATCCTGCAATAACTCAGCCAACACTTAAATCTCGAAAAGCTGCTTGTGTTCATTTCTTTAAATCACAAATATCATGTGTAAATACTGTCCATGTAATACTCTGCATTGTGGAATAATAGTTTATTTTAAAGGGAACTAGAGAAACTAAGAACTAGAGAAATCAAGAAAGGCTTTTTTTTCTAGAATTAATAAATGCACATCCTGTTCACTGGGGAAATTAAATCCACACTGAGCAATCTTCAATATGTTCAGAATATGACAGCGAGAATCCTATCAGGGATGCATTACACCTGTTTTCAAGTCCTTGCATTGGTTACCTATCAGGTTTCGAGTCAACTTCAAAATCCTCATCCTCATTCAGTACCTACAGTATATGGCTTATTATCTGTCTACTCCCCACCTTTGTCCGTCTGACTCTGGTCTTCTAGCTGTCCTCAAGAACATCTACATTCTGTGGGTGACAGGGTCTTCTCTAGCTGCACCCCAGAGCTCTCAATTTGTATTCCCAGTGATATCAGTCACGTACCCTGAGTGCATTTAAATCTAACCTCAGAACCTTTCTTTTCAGAAGACTTAGTGTCTGTATCTGCTTCATTTTCTAATTTTGGTAGCACCTCTAACTGCTTGTCTTTCTTATATGTATTTACTTTGTAATCTGTGGTCCTTTTATCTGTTTTTATATCTACTGTATTGCTTTGAGATGCCACTTTTAAAGGTGATATATAAAATAAAGTTTTTTATTATTGTTATAGAGAAACATGATCAGTTTTCCCTGGTCCAGATAAAAAGATCTAAAGCATACTAGTTTGTCACTCTTCTCATTCCCTTTGCTAAATAACTTTTCATACTAATCTGATCAATCTAACTGCCTGTTTTCTGTGCTTTCTCTATCCTGCTAGATTTGCAATTATTCTGAACATTTTCTTCTTGAAATAACTAATTTCTAAATACCTTTTTTCACTGTTAACATCTTGCAGCAACGCTGCGACAAAATATACACTTAGCACAGTTCATCCTGCTACCAACATTGAATAACAAAATCTTACGATTTCTATATTTATGTCTTTATTTAGTGGTTTCATTAGTGACAAAGGCTATACTTTCTTGGAAAAATGTATTTTATGTGTTGCAGAAAAAACTGACTTGCTTTAACAAAGTATGTTTACAAATCCTTTCACCTGGCAATCTACCTGAATGCCCAACTATCTGAGAAGCCCTCCATGAAACCATGGTTGCTATTAATTCATTTAGGGCTTATTGACAGAATTGCTGTTTTTTATGCATGCTAATTTTCTGATTCCTCACTCTGTTTCATGTTTATAGATAAGACTTTATTGATCGTGAAGGGAAATTGATGTACATGATGAACATGTTTGCATGTTCTTTTGTAACATACACCTTTTTGTGATTTTTTTTGTATATCTAAGCAAGTGTTCCTGCATCCCTCTTCTGCACTTTAGTCATGGCTTTTTTTCTGTTTGCTTATTTCAAAGCAACACCTGCTCCATTTCTAAAACATTTTACTCATGTGCATTTTTGTATTTTTTACACCTCTAGCACTTTAACATCCTGAATTTTCATTTGCCTTAATTTGTAGAATGAACTTGAGTTTTAGCCTAAAGAAGTTTTCATTATCTTTTGTTTCTTGTCCTACAACTGTTATTATTGATCACCGAATTATTGTTCTTGACATGACTTCATTCAGCCTTTCCTGAACGTCTATGACAGGCAGAGAGAGTGCTGTTTCTGGTGCGATCTTTTGGAGCTGACATTTCACTGTTTTAAACGAACAAGAAATTAGATTGCTCATAGATCACTTATCCTATATAAACACAGCGTAATTGCCCTCCGAAAATCCTCTTTTTCTCGTTCGTTTTAGAGACCTTGATCGAAACAGATTTTAGATGTCAGAAAGGATTTCTTTTCTCTGTATTTCCTACATTGCTTTGTCGAGATTTTAACTTTATATCTAACTTTATATCTAGGCTCAGATTTCAACTATAAATCGTACAGTAATTAATAGCAGTAAATACTGATGTTTTGCGCCCTCTTACCACAAAAATATATATGTTTTGTAGCTGGGATGAACTTTATTTCATACGCGTAGCTACTGCGATTCGGACACGGACGGTTAAACATGGCGGCAAATCAGACACCCAGAGAGGGGGGGGGGGGGGCGTCTTCTCGCCTCCATAACTAAAATGCCAAATAGGAGTGGCTTAAGCTACATACACAGTCGTGTAACTGACAGTTTGAGGTAGCCTATCGTGTAAATTTCGCTTTGTTGCTGTAACGCTGCTCTGTAGAGGTGAAAAGGATCCGATGCAGATGCAGGAGTCGCAGGGAGGTAAGTAAACGTACCGAGCAAATCCAGGAGCTGAGTCGTAGTCCGAAGGCGAAGGTAAGTCGAGATCCGGTAAAGGCACTGGTGGCGAACAATCCAAAACGTGAGACAGAATCGTAGTCGAAAAGAGAGCTACAGGGTCAAATCCAAAACAGGCAATGAAAGCAAACAATCCAAGGGGCGAGACGAGATCCGAAGTCCGAAGGCAAAAGGTGCAGGCAGAATTCCAGGAAGGCAAAAGAGGGGTAAGAACGCTAGGCTGAGCAACAAGTAGAGAACTCAATACCGAGCAATGGGAATCAGGTACGAATGGTATAAATAACCCGGCGTGCCGCATGGTAGAGCAATTGCAGGTGTGTTAACTCGTGCGGCGGCGCTTGTTAGTAGTAATCCGCTGCTGGTGCTGATTACGTGTTGATCTCACCTGGCTGGTGGTCGTGACAGTTGCTGATAGGTTAAGCTTTCGAAACTCTGCCCCAAAGTCATGTGACTGATTTTTCGCCCTGTTTCGTTGGTTAAACGCAATGATCACAAGCACCACCATGGTAACTGGGATGTGTAGTTTTTAATTCCGTTTGAATTATAACTGTACGTACTGTCTTCGTATTTGGCCAGGGCTTTAAAGAGAGGGCGCGCCAAAAATTTTCGGTGCAGTCGTCTCCGCTTTAAAGGTATCCCCGTCGCGGAAGAATTCGATCTCGGGACGTTTGTCCAGCGTACTACTGGTCTAGGTGCGTGACTACCAACTGGCAGGTTGTGTGTTCAAATCCAGCTGGTGCTGGACTTCTCATTTTTATTTATTTATTTTTTAATCGCGTAACATAAACATATTACCGTATGCAAACTGTACTGTATACAGTATGTATATGTATATTTAATGTCTTAACTGTGCCCGTTTAATTGAATTTAAAAAAATTATTTAACACGAACATTAAGCTGTTTACATCTTCCGCCTGAGAACAGTCACCCGTTGCTACCCAACGCAGAATGATGATTGGCTGACACCATCTGACACCCCTCTGATTGGAGAAAAAAGACGTGCTGGTTTGCTATACATACTGTACCAGGAAGAGGATTTCTGTCTATTCAAAACGTGTATTTTAAAAGTTTAAGAAGTAAAAACCTTACAGCGTACACAGATTTCTAAACTGATCAGGATCGTTATCTTTGTCTTATGCATAATAATGTTCACCGCTCTGTCCAGCAAATTAATAATAAACTTTATTTTATATAGCGTTTTAAACGAATAAGTAATTAGATTGCTCATAAACCTAATCACTTGCTTTTTCTTTTTATTTAGGCTCAGATTTCAACTATAGATCGTATTATTAATAACCATAATAACAACCAACCAACAAAAACAACCATATAAACATAATACCAACCAAAAACATAGATAACAACCACAATACAAAATCAAATATATCAAACCATTTTACTATCATAAACAAAATCCACCTCAATTTTCAACATAAAGCATTACACAAAATCAATACCTCAACACTCCATACTCAACAACAATAATTCACAAACAGCCAGAACATGTAACTACACATTCCCAAACAGACCTAATTTCCATAGCCCCGCCCCTTATGCAAAACCAACATCCCTCCCCTGTTCTCTCTCTCCCCTGGCGGTTGTAATTGGTTTTATTTTCAAATAAATTTTAGCAAAGTCATGTATTTTAAAAATCTTAAGATTTTTATATTTATGTCTTTATTTAGTGGTTTCATTAGTGACAAAGGCTAAACTTTCTTGGAAAAATGTCTTTTATGTAAACCATGTTTGCTATTAATTCATTCAGGGCTAAAATATGTTCATTGTCTTCTAATGAAAGAAGGGTTCCTTTCGCCGTAGTCGGGAGCCTAGCCTTTAACTAGTAAGTACTGTACTTACTGGGTTTTTGAGGGGGGGGAGGTGTCTTTCGCTGGAAATCTCGCCTCCTACTTTGAAAATACCCGTGAAACCAGTTCAATTCGTCACAGCCAGCACTCCTGCAGAGAGGGGGGTTGTACTTGCAGTGTATACAGTACACGCGTTATGCTCTTCGTTAATGTCTAACCCGGAACATATCATTATATCTCATTTTGTATTTCTTAAAAAAAATCGTTTTCCCAGCCTAACAGTATTGTTTTTAACCTGTAAAGCGCTTTGAGGAGCCACCTTTAAAGGCGCCATATACAATAAAGTTAATTATTATTACTATTGTAAATTTGCTGGACAGAGAGGTGAACATTATTACACAGAAGACAAAGATAGCGATTTACGTTGCATTGTGTATCGTACTGCTTTAATACAGTTTTAAATAATTGAAAGTCTAAACAGTATCAGCTTTATTTATGGGTTTTAAATAAAGGTGATTTAAACGCGATTTAAATCAATATAAATGTTTATATTGTAACGCATAGGTGACTATTCATTGTTATTAAAATGACTTAAATTCGATCATGTTGTGATATTTAGAAATATACATTTGTTTGGTGCGAGTGAAGTTTTATTTGATCTCTGAGCCATACTGATTCTTCTGGAAGCCAGTTTCCGCCAGGGAGTAAAAAAAAAAACACACTATGGTATTCTCTCCAATGCAGTGCAGTTAAAAACATACCTCTGATGCTGCTCCTAAATGAATATCGTTTATGACCATCAGAAGCTTTATGCTCCTTTTCTTTTTTCCAGTGGATTGAACAGGGAGAGGCATTTCATGATGTACTTTTCACTGATGAAACAACAGTGGCTCTGGAACAGTTTTCAACCATGTCGTTTTATAAAAAGGGGAGATATGTACACGTTACTGAAGCTAAAAGTTTAGCCTTTGTCACTAATGTAACCACTAAATAAAGACATATAGAAATCCCTACGTTACAGACTGTATATGGCTGGTATTGGTAGTTTAAAGAAAAAACACACACCAGTATTCCACTTTCTCCCTAAACATTTTAAGCATCAGAGTCTTACATGTGGTTATTTATTGCATAATTTAATTTTGAAAGCCACTGAGACATCAGGTACTACTGTTGTATTTATGAAAAAGAAACAAAACAAAAAACATACTAACAACTGTGCCATCCTACTCCTTAGTTAATACATTTTATTATTCATAAACAGTTAACATTGTAAGCAAAATATTTTGAATTATATTTAACCCTATTTTTTCTTTAGTTTTGTATTTAACTTATTATATGATAGTCAGACTTAATGTATATTTGAACAATGAAAATATATTTTTACAAGATTTTACATTAAGCACTTAAAATTAATATGGTTAATAGTAGTAAACTGTAACATGCTGTAACAAGATCGGTTAAACTGCGAAGAAAATGCTTTCAGAGAAAATGTTTCAGGTGTGAAGAACATAGATCTCCAATGCAATTTCAACCAAACCTGTTCCCACACACGCTGCCCCCACTACCATTAGAATATACACAAACATTTTAGCGTTTCATTCTGAGCAGAAGACCCTCACACCTGAAGAGTGCTGGCTGTGACGAATTAAACCGGTTTTACAGGTTTCAATCACAGACCATGTGACATGGGACTCAGTAAACTAACAGCGCCACTGGATTTGATAATACCTAACCAAAATCCGCAATATGGAAACAGAACCTGTGTGATTGTTGATAGATGATGTACTCGTAACATTTTTTCAAGACGAACTACAACATTTAAAAAATGACTTGTATGTACTTGATATCTCTAATCAATCCACGGGTCCCAGCACAAAACGAAAGTAAAACGCATACCGTTTCGCGCTTCTTATTAGTTGCTCAAAAGTAATTTGACCGTATGAAATGCATAATATAAACCTAGAAACATATACGTGAGCAGTACTTAAGCACTGTAGTATCGGTGTTAAGACATACCTCTCAAATACTGTAAATCAAGTTAAAAATATCTCAAGACCGATTCTGGTCGTAATGAAACCATGTTTCGTGTATGTTTTCTTTTTCATCTTGAAATAACTCATTTCTAAATACCTTTTTCACTGTTAACATCTTGCAGCAACTTTGGGACAAAATATACACTCTGACAGTTCATCCTGCTACCAACATTAAATACAACAAATCTTAAGATTTCTATATTTATGTCTTTATTTAGTGGTTTCATTAGTGACAAAGGCTAAACTTTCTTGGAAAAATGTATTTTATGTGTTGCAGAAAAAACTGACTTGCTTTAACAAAATATGTTTACAAATCCTTTCACCTGGCATTTTCATAGTTAGAAATTATGGAACGCTCTGTTAAAAGCAAGGGAGTTTTTATGTCCGTTGCAGTTCTTTTGCAACATGAATATAATTATATCGTTATTAATTTCTTGAGATACGCGATTCCATATTATATTCCCTTTTAATCAAATTCTAAAAGTATGCTTGTTGACTCCGGTATCACGTTAGTTAAAGACTTCGAAGCTTACAATGTTTAGGGAGAAATGGAATACTGGTGTGTATTTTTTTCTTTAAAGTACCGAGACCAGCCATATACTGTATGTTTATGTTAAGATTTCCCTTCAGTGGTAAAATTAGATATGAATATTCAATACTTAAACGGGCACAGTTAAGACATTAAATATACATATACATATTGTATACAGTACAGTTTGCATACGGTAATATGTTTATTTTACGCGATTAAAAAATAAATAAATACAACTGGAAGGTCCAGCACCAGCTGGATTCAAACACACAACCTACCAGTTGGTAGTCAAAGCACCTAGACCAGTAGGCTACAAGACAGCTCGCATGAGCAGGCAGGCGAAACAGCCCTACATAGCCCTGCCGCAGTACACGGATATAATCATACCGTTATTAAATTCTTGAGATACGCGATTCCATATTATATTCCCTTTTAATCAAATTCTAAAAGTATGCTTGTTGACTCTGGTATCACGTTAGTTAAATACTTCGAAGGTTACTATGTTTAGGGAGAAATGGAATACCGGTGTGTATTTTTCCTTGTGATATTTTAAGCTCTAGTTGAATGATAGGTGTCGCATTTTAAATCATTTTCGTAGTTAGAAATTATGAAACGCCCTGGTAAAAGCAAGGAAGTTTTTATGCCCGTTGAAGTAAAACAAAATGCCTGACAAAGTATGGCTTGGACAGATTCCAAGTGCTTGTACAAATGTGCTAAAGAAATTATACTTTGAGTATACAGCTTGTCCAAAGTCATCCATTATTAATACTATTAGTAATATCTTCAGTAAAGGCTTTGATGCATAAATATTTCTGATTAAGGTAGGTTGTGTACTTTTGTCCAACTGAGCAATATTGCTTTCATAAAATATACCAACATTTTAATGACTGATGATTAACATGCTGTAATACACAGTTCAAAATTAAAGGCTCAAATGCTGTACATGAGAGGTTAAGCTCCCCCTGGCGGTTTTACAAGGCGACGCCGGATAGTTAGTCACGTGACACACGGTATGCCGTGAAATACCTCACCCATTTTGAATGGCTGCATCTGTATAAACCCCATTTGTTAGCATACTGTACGAGTCCATAAGAGATGGTGGCTAACCTAAAAGAACAAATTAACATCATGTTCATTCTTAAGGTTGCTAAGCTCTGGAGTAGTCGGGTCCTGCTGGTACCAGAAAAGGGTGGAAAGGTGTGGACTTTTGAACAGTGAACAGCAGAACCACTTTAGATTTGTTCTTTGATTGTATCTACTATCTCTTAGATCAAATTGAAAAAAATGCCTAATTTACAACTTTCAGATCTTAGGAAAGGACTCTCACCCCAGTGTCTTGAGAACTGACAACTTTCAGGACACCCTTTAGCTTGTTCTGTCCCATGAAGCCCTAGCAATAACCAAACACAGTATGTATCCTATTTTTTAAGGACTACATGAATTGTGAAGCCGAGAGAGCTCTAAACATTGACAGCTGAAAACTCTGACTACACTGATGGTTCTGACATTGATTTTTATATTTTGATTTTGTATATTTTGATTATACAAAATGCATTTTTAAAATGTATTACCCAACAAATTGTGTATTTTTTATATAATCTTCCCAAGTAAATAAAACAGGCAAAAACAAATATTGCATTAAAATTGGAAATTGTTGAGATGTAGCAGAATCATGTTTATTAAAATGGTAGTTCAACATTGAATGCATTTGTAACTCCAGATTTTCAAAACCAGCTTTCAAACACACAATGAAATTATCATATGAAACACAATTCATCACTTAACACTTACACTTAACTTAACACTTAATTAAATTTAAAGATGTATTGCTTTAGTCAATCTAGCAAAAAGTTGTTGAAAGCAGTGTTGCTTTTCTGACATAAAAACACAAAACAATAAAATTAAGATTAAAAATTTCTCCAAGCCTATTGTTCTCATTTCACCTCTGACAGCCATGAGCACACTAATCTCTCCATCTGTGTTCTCAAAGATGGTTTTCCTAACTCCCACATCAGAAAAACTACCGAAACTAAAATTATCCTGCAGCTAGGAAGTGGAAACAGTCACCAGCTTTAGGTTTTTGGGAATTCACATCTCTAAAGATCTAACCTGGACTGTGAACACTGACTCTAACATGAAGAAGGCTCAGCAGCGCCTTTATTTCTTGAGGTGCCTCAAGCGATGGGGGATGCCAATACATGTGTTGGTGAACTTCTACCGCTGCACCATCGAGAGCATCCTCACCAACGGGATCACCGTGTGGTATGGCAGCACCTCTTCGCGAGAAAGAAAGGCACTGCAGAGAATGGTCAATGTGGCCCAGAAGATCATCGGCTGCGGTCTCACCGAGATTAAACAGCTCTATGAGGACCGCTGCCGTGGTAGAATTCTGGCCATCACAGAGGACAGTCACAACCCCGGGCATGAGCTCTTCACCCCACTGCCCTCAGGTAAGAGATATAAGAGCATACGGACACTTACCACTAGATTCTTCAATAGCTTCCATCTACAAGCAGTGAGATTGGCGAACACATTTAGCCATCCTCCTCGGACCACACCTACACCATCACCATCTACCTCTTTATGATTTCTTATCTATTGCACATCTCCAGTCATTGTTTACATGTCTGTATTGTTTACATTCAATCTGTCTACATGTTTACTTGCACATTGTCTACTGTTTGTTTGTATATTGTCTTGATGCACTGTTTGCACTTTTTGTTTTTTGTTTTTTACACTTGTTTTACAATCGAGAGACTTTCTGTAAGTAAGAATTCCATTGTACCAGTACCGGTTACATATGGCAATAAAGTTCAAGTTCAAGTTCACACACGTCTGCTGTCACATACAACTGCCTACAGCACGGTTTGTGCTGTTGAATGTAGTGTTTGTGCTGCTCTCGTTTCTGAGATATAGCACCTTGTTTTTTGGTTGATCACGTGACCACAATGCACAATAACTTTGACCTCTAGTGACCCCTTCTGCCGAGTTCAAGCGCTCTGTTACTGGTGCGAGAGTAACAATTAGCAAGCAACTGCATGTTTTTACAAAGAGGCTTTAACTAGCCTGTGTCTTTCGTACCTGTGTCCTTTTTAAAAATTTGAAGAAGTAATCGGGTGACCCAGGTAGTTTATAACATAGCTGCAAAACATTGGGAATCGTCTTGCACATGCAGACCGTGGAAATATTGGAAAATATTTTTATTTTCAATTTTTATTTTATTTAAAATAATCGAATAGATATATCTAAGGTCTTAAAAGTCAGTCACTATCCATATATATCAGAAATCAGTTCATCTCTAAACGCTGGGATCAACTTATCATAGATCACAATTGAAAGATCTAATGGTCGTGATTTTTCTGTATTTGCATCATACTCCAGAAAAGGGAAGCACTATATTGAAATGCAAAGCATCCACCCCAACGGACTCAGATTGCTCAAAATGCAAACCTGTTGTTTTCAACACATCAAGGAATTAAAAGTACCTGTGTGTTTTGCGGTTGTGCTTTTTATGGCTACATCCGCAACTGTTCTGATTAGGGTATGATATTGGTGACAATTTTAATTTTCCTGTTCACACAAATGCACCGAAAATACTGTTATTAAAAGCAAAATCAACTTGCAAAATGAAAATACACGTCTTAGTGCAGCAAAAAATAGAGGTGGGTTAGACCTACCTAATTTTTACAATTATTACTTGGCATTTGGCTCAGTTCAAGCAAAGGAGTGGTTTAAAGCATAAATAGAAAAGGATTGGGTACAAATTGAGCATGATACAGCATTGGATCTAGGTATCTCCTTAGAAAGTTTGTATTATAGCAAGGCATGTCCTAAATCTTTAATTGAAACACCAATTGGTTTTTCTTTAAAGATATTGAAAAGCTGCAATAAAATGTTATTTTATCACACTTCACTATCTGTACATCAACCATTATTTATATCGCCAATACTAACTATACTGTCAAGACCAATTAATTGGTCAGTATGGATTCTAGTAGATGTTAGTAAATTGGGTCATATGATTAGAGATAACAAATTGTTGTCCTTTTTCCGAATTATCTCATCAAACATCTCTTCCAGCAAAATAATTTTTAAATGACTAAAAACTTAAATGTTTACTGTCTAAAACCTTTCCATTAAGTGAATTAAAACAAGAACTGGATAATTACACCAATGAACTATTGCAGACTAATATACAAGTGAAGGCTCGGACATTTTAAAACCTTCTAAATGCAAGGTCAGACAAGTCTTTTGATAGTTGTGCATCTCAGTGGACAGCTGATCTCTGTGTAGGTCAGAGGACACAGACTGGGATACTGTGTGGCATAATGTTAGTCATCCATTTAGAGCTATACATAACAAACTGCTTCAGTACAAACTTGTAAACAGACTCTATTATACCCCAGAAAAATCGAAAAAGATGAAGTGGCATAATACAAGAATGTGTTCCAAATGTAACACAAAGATCACTATTGCACTTATTATGGTATTGTCAGCACATACAGTGATTCTGGACTTCTACAGTGGGGAAAGCTCTCAGGCACCTAAATATCTCAATTCCACTTACTCCCATTACATGTATCCTTGGTGATTTATCAAAGGTTAAAGTAGCAATTCAATATAAAAATACTTTTTTGAGTCTCTGTATTATTGCTAAAAAAAATAAATGCAAAATCAACCGCCGCCCCCCCACCCGGGCAAACAGAGAAACACAATTGCAGAATTGTTACTCTCGCACCAGTAACAGAGCGCTTGACAGGGTTACTGGAAGTCAAAGTAATTGTGCATGGTCACGTGATCACCCGAAAAAGACGACGTTATATCTAAGGAATGAAAGCAGCTGGGAAGTTACATTCAACGGCACAAACGTAGCACTAACGAATGAGATCGGTCCGGTTCACCTACGATGTTGTAGGGGGGCTGAGTGACGTCATGACCCCGGAAAAACAAGGCGTCATATCTTGGTAACGAAAGTGGCACAAACGCTACTTTCAACGGCACAAACCGGCACAAGTGTAGCACTAACGAATGAGGTGGGTTTCATCGTTTGTGTTGTCTGTAGGGGGGCCAACTTAATGGAGCTAAAATAATCAATGTTAAGTGTGGCAATAATATGTTTTTAATTCAAAATGAGCATAAAATGATTTTAAACAATTTTCCAGCTGTTGTTCATCCATGCCATTTAATGCTAGTAAGAATTAGCACTGCCCTTCTGAGAAATTTTGGCTGTAGATTTAATGCCCTGTCATGCCATCCTGGTATCAACCATAGCCATGGTATACTCTTATGTTTTCCCTTTACTGATCTTTATGTTTGAGGCTCTTCGATTCCCAGGGTTTGTTGTTTCGAAATACTTTAAAACGTCTGGTAGAATTATTTATTCTACACAGAAAAAAATATGTATTTACAACATCACTGGTGAATATTTTGTAAACTAGGAAAATTTCTGTTAAAAAACTTTCACTATGCAAATGGACGTTGTAATAAAAGAAAATAAGGAAATGAGAGACTATTCCTGATATACAGACAACCTAATCTTTTCAGGACTACCCAATATTGAGGACTTCATGTGCAAACAGCTGAAGCTACTAACATAAATTTTACAATAAATAACATTTCACTGGGTATAACATGAAACAAAATCACCCCAGACTTATTATTGCTAAGTTTGAACATTATAAACACACAGAACTTGTAAAAAGCAAGGTAAGAAGCTGAGAGGAACAAACTATGGTCTCAATGACAAATTTCCATGTGAAATACAACAGAGATGCCAAAACCTGTTCCAAATGGTAAAATAATTACTGAAAAAGGGAAAGTGGTGATGGATAAACTTTATTTTGATGGACAGCTCAGCTTTACCATGACAGAGAAGTCACTCCTTGGTTATCATAAGTGCTGGTGTACAAATGAAGAGGAAAAAGCAGTCTAAAATGATGTAAAAAGGAGTCAAATATACTGCACCTTGTAGCTCAAACTATACAGTACCTTACCTTAACTACAGTAAACCTTAATCAAAGCCTCGTTCCTGTTTCTTATATATTGTATCTGTCTCTCGACTCACTGCATTCTCACACAGAAACACACCCGCACTAATTACACCCCAGCCCTGAGCACTTCTGCCAAACGACACCGCCCCTGCAAATCAGTCAACCACGACACTTTCTCAATCAACGCACCTTCTTCTTTACACAGTACTTAAACCCCTCTGAATCCGCCACTCTTTGTCTGGTATTGGTTGCTCTTTAGAAAACCTGCCTTGCTGCCTACCACAGAACTTTACCTATGACTTCGCCTACTGTCTCACTCCTTGGATCTGGAAACTCTCTTGTTGCTCTCCTCCTTTGGACCTTTGGATCAGCCTTCTCGACTTCTGCCTCGCCCTTCTCTGGTTAGGAGACCTTCGCTCTTGTCTTTAGCCTCTCGGACCTTGGATCTGTTATCGGACTTCGCCTCTTGTTTAACTCCTAAGGTACCGCATAGGGTCCATCCTCCCGTTTGCTAGCGGGTTATCCCTGACAGTATCTTGTATACTGTATATGTCCCAGTGCTTCATGTATTTGTGTAACATTAACTTGGATTTGTTTGTTGTGTTCTATGTTTCTATATATGATGTTTATTTACTATACTTTATGAAATTTTCTTCATATTGAGGAAGAAATGCTATTAAGAGTGAAACTGGATGCTTGTGATATTAAGTGTGGTTGGATGTCTTTGACTGGAATAGCTATGGTGAGGCTGATTTGCAATGTTAAAACTTAGTTATGATGACAATATGACATCGACCATCTTGATGTACACACTCATACATAACAGTTTTTTTATTTAAACAAAAAGGCATCTCTATTTTAATAAATAAAATAACACTAATCCATAAAACGACCATTGCTGAGCCTAATGGTTGGTACAATATAATTACATTACAATTACAAATATTTAAGGCCCAAATATTGATGACTCTTTTTTTCATAATTTTTTTTTTGTGATGAACTGTTTTCAAATTCAACAATTTTAATAGAAAGCCACTTTAATACTGTTATCAGCCTAGCAATGGACATATCAAATACCTCAGTTAACTCAAGAAATTGCCACTCCAATGAAACTCTAAAACAGTAAATAAATGACTTTGGTTTTGGTGATAGTTGGCAATTGAAGAGCACATTATCAAGTGAATATTCTTACTTCTACTCCCTTTTTCAGTCATTTTTCCTGTATTGATTTTTTTTCTTACTAGTAACTCAATTATACAGTATATGCCATTCAGATACCAAAATTTATCCCATTACAATTAGTGATCATGCCCCTGTTTCCTTTAAGTAGCAAAGAATCTAAACAACCCACTACCAGATGGTGCTTTAATACATTGCTACTAAAAGATGAGGACTTCATCATAAAAAAAGACTTTAAAAAGGGGTATTTTTCATGGAAATAAATGGTTCTCCATTTCACCTGCTGTACATTGTGAAACCGGCAAAGTAGTACAAAGTGGAAAAATATTATATTCATTTCATAAGGAAAAAAATAACTTGAAAACAATTTGAAAGAAAAAATCCAAGAACTGAATAATGTTTGTTAACCATCGATCTGAACAATTTCAAAATTAAGAAAATCTAAACATACATAAAACATATCCAGCAAGGAATACCATGTAAACATCACAAGACATAAGTAACACACACATCAGATCATAAACTGAATCACACAAATATTGACTTTTTTCTGAATAATTTAGACTTTCCAAAACTAATGAAAGAACAAAAAGATGCACTGGATATACCATTAACATCATATTAATTTTATAAAGCAGTCAATCAGATGTCAAACAACAAAGCTCCAGGAACTGGTCTTCCCTGCTGAATTCTATTTAAACATTTTTGGCAAACAATTTCAGCATTGTTTGTCAGAGTGATTCTTGAAATAAAACACAACTCAAAAATACAATTAGAAATGGATACAGCCACTATCTTAGTACTCATGACGCCTGATTAGAGACCCAACCCTACTTTCTAGTTATCACTTTTCTAGATTTGGAAAAGTAAATTGGAATTTCCTATTTATAACATAACAGAAATTGTTTTTTGGAGAATCATGTGTTTTCTGGATAATAGTATAATACAACATATGCTTATGGCCAACTTCTACACTGGAGAAGGGGAGACAGATGTCGTATACAGTGCCCTGCTTCACTCATTTTCCATTCTATCTTCCTGTCCCCCAAGTGCCTGTCTATTTATCTGCAGTGATGTGTGCATGATTGTGACGCTGCCTGCTACAGCCTGTAGGAGATCAAGGTTCAGGGATCCTCTGAATGTCAGGCAGAAAGAAAGCAGGCAGACGAACACACTGAATATCCCCTACACTGCCTTCTTCCACTGTGACTACTCGCTTGTGCCTTCCTAATATTGAATTGCACCTCTTTTTGCCCTCAGCACAGCCTCAAATCATTGGGGCATGGACTCAAGATGTTAAAAGCTTTCCATAGGGATGCTGGCCCATGCTGACACCAGTGTTTCCTGCAGTTGTGTTGAGTTGGCTGGTAGTGGATCTCTATTCTAAGTAGCTCGTTCCATCTCATCTCACAGATGTTCAATTGAATTGAGATGTGGTGACTGGGCAGGCCACATGATGGAAACATGGACTCATGTGGTTTTCTCCATACCCAAGTCTTCCCATCAGCATGAAACAGCAGGAACAGTGCAATGTATCAGACCTGGCAATCTTTTTCCAATCCTCCAATGTTTTGGAAGTGTCCAATGTTTTCATTGCAACCACAATTTCTTGTGGAACTCTGTAGGGTCATCGGCCGCCTTACCCCATTGTGTCAAGGTGGGATGAGTTGTGCATTCTTTTATGGGTCTTTGGTACCAATGTTATACTGGACTGTGAGTTGGCCAACTGTAGACCGTCAGATCTTCACAATTTGTGTCAACCTCCTTTCACCTCTTTCATCAATGAGCCATTTTCTACCACTGGCCTGCCGTTGGCGGGATACGTTTTGGATGGTGGACCATTCCAGATACACACAGGACACTGATGAGCTTGAAAAACCCAGGAGTGTTGCAGTTCTTGACACATTCAAACTGGCACACCTGGCCCCTACTATCATACCCCTTTTAAAGGAACTTAAATCTTTTTTTTTTTGCCCATTGTCCCTCACACAATCATGTCTCAGTTGTCTCAAACCTTAAAAATTAATAAATCCTACGTGTCTTCTCCCCTTCATCTACACTGATTTAAGTGGCTTTCACCTGCATTCACATGGCCAGTCTATTTCAAGGAAAGAGCAGGCATCCCTAATGTTTTGTACACTCAGTGTATGTCACTTCAGATGGACAAAGATAGAAAATCAAGGTGCCCTGTCCTTATTGCCATCTTATACCAAAAGGCAACTGCAGGATTCTCAAAGCCAGCTGCTGCCCTGTAATCTGGAGGTCCAGTGTCTGTCCAAGGGCTATTGTATTGTGCACTACAGATAATCACTTTGACCTCTCCACCTACCGAACTTTCTCTGTACAGCCTTTGGCAGTTGCCAGGAAGAAATCCTGCACCCAGATTCTCCATATCTTAGTTTGTGTCATCTTCAGGTTAACCATGACAAGCTGTGAGTCCCATGCCTTTGTGGTGAGGGAGACCTCATTCTGCCTGGCTGAGGTGAAGACCCTGGTCAGATGCAGCAGTCTTAGATATGGAATCATCACCAGGGATACACTATCAGGACGGCTATTTGGGTGCTGCTCTTTGAATGCTGCCCTAATCTTCTGGACTAAGGCCACACTTCCACTTTGCACATCCATTCCCAGCTGCACATATTCAATTACGTTGCAGTTCCTGGACTGCATTACAAGCGCCGCCTCACGTGTTAACTCATTACCACACGCCCTACCGTGTGGCAGGCAGCAGTATTTAAACCATTCAAACCTGCTTCTTCCTGCTTGGTATTGAGTCTACTCCCACAGAGCTCTACCTAGAGCTTATTCTGAACCTCGCATTCTTCTGGATACTGGACTCCCCTTTTGCCTCTCGACCTTGGACTTGCCTTTCGATTCGGATTGTTCGCCTCTATTATTACTGCCTGAATTTTGAACAACCTTTCTCCTTTTCGACCACGATCTTGCCTGATGTTCTGGATTGTTCTGCCTCGACACCTACCTACTCCACATATCTCTTCATTTGGGATTCCTTACAGATTCAGGATTCTAGTGACCGAGTCCTTAAATGAATGCACAAGGATAATTTGTCTAGGAAAGATGACTCATACTGCCCCATAGAGGGAGGGAGGTGTTGCCTGCCAGAGGCCCTGAGAGATTCTGGATATCATAAGAAAGTTTGGTAAACAGTGTATCTAGGGGTTGGGACAGATTGCTCATTAATAAAAAAAGGTATTCTTTGCATATTTCAAACCTATTGTTGACTTTACCAAGTATTTTCCAACCATTAACAGTGACAGACAGAACACAGCAATAGCAAAGCTAGTACCTTATTAAGGTTCATTGTATCATTGCCAACCATCCTGCACTTGTATTAAGCAATCAAAAAATGTAAATAAAAAATACAAGGGACAAAGATGAGCCACAGGCATAAAAGATAGCTCCCATGATATGGTAGGATGTACAGTACATTATTCATTTTAAATTATATACATTCACAGTACATTAAACACAGATTTCTTTGCTTCATTCAATATTGTCACAACCATGGCATCCTTGATATCATTTTGGACTACCTTCTTATTAATAAGGACCTATACTTTATTCCAGAGCATTGTGGTATAGTGTTAGTTCCTGTCAACAATGTTTAAAATTATTAGTGGGAAAAACTACTGTTTTTTTCATCACCAGGTGGTGGTAGAGTTTCACATTCCTCTCAAACTGAGACTTTTGTGGAATGGAACTGAATTATCATTGACATTACTTGTTTGAAATGATTTTCAAAATGTTCAGTCCAACAGACATTGAATTCCCTTTCCTAGATCAGGTCTTCTCTCCTTACAGATGCAGCCATTCAAAATGGGTGAGGTATTTCGCGGCATACCGCGACACGCCCACCGGGGTATCACGCAGTTCACGTGTGTCACTTGACTAACTATCCGGCGTCGCCTTGTAAAACCGCCAGGGGGAGCTTAACCTCTCATATACAGCATTTGAGCCTTTAATTTTGAACTGTGTATTACAGCATGTTAATCATCAGTCATTAAAATGTTGGTATATTTTATGAAAGCAAGATTGCTCAGTTGGACAAAAGTACACAACCTACCTTTATCAGAAATATTTATGCATCAAAGCCTTTACTGAAGATATTACTAATAGTATTAATAATGGATGACTTTGGACAAGCTGTATACTCAAAGTATAATTTCTTTAGCACATTTGTACAAGCACTTGGAATCTGTCCAAGCCATACTTTGTCAGGCATTTTGTTTTACTTAAACGAGCATAAAAACGTCCTTGCTTTTAACAGGGCGTTTCATAATTTCTAACTACGAAAATGATTTAAAATGCGACACCTATCATTCAACTAGAGCTTAAAATATCACAAGGATCCTCAAGAGCACAGCAAAGAGTGTATTAAAAGACACTTGTATTTATCAACGCTTTCTTTTCCGTATACCAGATTTTATGGAACCACTTCAGAGGGGTATTCCAGGAATCGGCACTTTAAAGAAAAAAATACACACCAGTATTCCATTTCTCCCTAAACATTGTAAGCTTCGAAGTCTTTAACTAACGTGATACCGGAGTCAACAAGCATACTTTTAGAATTTGATTAAAAGGGAATATAATATGGAATCACGTCTCTCAAGAAATTAATAACGATATAATTATATTCATGTTGCAAAAGAACTGCAACAGACATAAAAACTCCCTTGCTTTTAACAGAGCGTTCCATAATTTCTAACTACGAAAATGCCAGGTGAAAGGATTTGTAAACATATTTTGTTAAAGCAAGTCAGTTTTTTCCGCAACACATAAAAGACATTTTTCCAAGAAAGTTTAGCCTTTGTCACTAATGAAACCACTAAATAAAGACATAAATATAGAAATCTTAAGATTTGTTTTATTTAATGTTGGTAGCAGGATGAACTGTCAGAGTGTATATTTTGTTGCAGAGTTGCTGCAAGATGTTAACAGTGAAAAAGGTATTTAGAAATGAGTTATTTCAAGATGAAAAAGAAAACATACACGAAACATGGTTTCATTATGACCAGAATCTGTCTTGAGATATTTTTAACTTGATTTACAGTATTTGAGAGGTATGTCTTAACACCGATACTACAGTGCTTAAGTACTGCTCACCTATATGTTTCTAGGTTTATATTATGCATTTCATACGGTCAAATTACTTTTGAGCAACTAATAAGAAGCGGGAAACGGTATGCGTTTTAGTTTCGTTTTGTGCTTGATTAGAGATATCAAGTACATACAAGTCATTTTTTAAATGTTGTAGTTCGTCTTGAAAAAATGTTGCGAGTACATCATCTATCAACAATTACACAGGTTCTGTTTCCATATTGCGGATTTTGGTTGTGTGTTACTGTAGTTTCCTGACTCCCATGTCACATGGTCTGTGATTGATACCTGTAAAACCGGTTTAATTCGTCACAGCCAGCACTCTTCAGGTGTGAGGGTCTTCTGCTCAGAATGAAACGCTAAAATGTTTGTGTATATTCTAATGGTAGTGGGGGCAGGGTGTGTGGGAACAGGTTTGGTTGAAATTGCATTGGAGATCTATGTTCTTCACACCTGAAACATTTTCTCTGAAAGCATTTTCTTCGCAGTTTAACCGATCTTGTTACAGCATGTTACAGTTTACTATTATTAACCATATTACTTTTAAGTGCTTAATGTAAAATCTAGTAAAAATATATTTTCATTGTTCAAATATACATTAAGTCTGACTATCATATAATAAGTTAAATACAAAACTAAAGAAAAAATATGGTTAAATATAATTCAAAATATTTTGCTAACAATGTTAACTGTTTATGAATAATAAAATGTATTAACTAAGGAGTAGGATGGCACAGTTGTTAGTATGTTTTTTGTTTTGTTTCTTTTTCATAAATACAACAGTAGTACCTGATGTCTCAGTGGCTTTCAAAATTAAATTATGCATGCAAACCTGTGAACTAGAAAGAAAACTAAGATATCCATCCATTATATTCCATAATATCCATGAAATATATGGCGCTGAAATATGTGTGACGCAGTGGTGGCCTGACACGGTGAGGTGCCCTGGCAGCTGTATGATGCAGTGGTGGCCTGGCACGGTGAGGTGCGCTTGCAGCTATGTGACGCAGTGGTGGCCTGGCACGGTGAGGTGCGCTGGCAGCTGTGTGATGCAGTGGTGGTCGGGTATGTAGAGGTGCCCTGGCAGCTGTGTGTTGTGATGCAGTGGTGGCCTGGCACGGTGAGGTGCGCTGGCAGCTGTGTGATGCAGTGGTGGCCTGGCACGGTGAGGTGCGCTGACAGCTGTGTGGTGTGGCGCAGTTGTGGCCTGGCACGGTGAAGTGCGCTGGCAGCTGTGTGATGCAGTGGTGGCCGGGCACGGTGAGGTGCGCTGGCAGGTGGGTGATGCAGTGGTGGCCTGGCACCGTGAGGTGCGCTGGCAGCTGTGTGGTGTGACGCAGTGGTGGCCTGGCACGGTGAAGTGCGCTGGCAGCTGTGTGGTGTGACGCAGTGGTGGCCTGGCACGGTGAAGTGCGCTGGCAGCTGTGTGGTGTGACGCAGTGGTGGCCTGGTACGGTGAGGTGCGCTGGCAGCTGTGTGGTGTGACGCAGTGGTGGCCTGGCACGGTTACATGCGCTGGCGTCTGTGTGGTGTGACGCAGTGGTGGCCTTGCATGGTGAAGTGCGCTGGCAGCTGTGTGGTGTGACGCAGTGGTGGCCTGGCACGGTGAGGTGCGCTGGCAGCTGTGTGGTGTGACGCTGTGGTGGCCTGGCACGGTGAGGTGCGCTGGCAGCTGTGTGATGCAGTGGTGGCCTGGTACGGTGAGTGGGTTTCTAACACCGTGTATAGTTCCATCCGCACAGTGCCTTTACTTCCATTTCTAATCTCTTTATCCAGTACAGAGGATTTGGAGCCTATCCCAGTAAGCAACGGACACAAGGCAGAATACACCCTGGACATAGCGCCAGTCCATCACAGGACAGACAGACACAAACACACACACACCAGGGCCAGCTTTCCCATAAACCAATTAACTTACCAGTATGTTTTGGAGTGCGAGAGGGAGTCATATCACACATATGGAGAAAAACCATGTAACCCAGAGAGAACATGTAAACCCCACACACACAGGATGGCAGGAATTGAACCTAGGACCCCAGTGCTGCAAGATAGCAATGCTAACCACTTTGCCACCATTATAAATGGATGGATATCTTAGTTATCTTTCTAGTTCACAGGTTTGCATGCATAATTTAATTTTGAAAGCCACTGAGACATCAGGTACTACTGTTGTATTTATGAAAAAGAAACAAAACAAAAAACATTCTAACAACTGTGCCATCCTACTCCTTAGTTAATACATTTTATTATTCATAAACAGTTAACATTGTTAGCAAAATATTTTGAATTATATTTAACCCTATTTTTTCTTTAGTTTTGTATTTAACTTATTATATGATAGTCAGATTTAATGTATATTTGAACAATGAAAACATATTTTTTCAAGATTTTACATTAAGCACTTAAGATTAATATGGTTAATAATAGTAAACTGTAACATGCTGTAACAAGATCGGTTAAACTGCGAAGAAAATGCTTTCAGAGAAAATGTTTCAGGTGTGAAGAACATAGATCTCCAATGCAATTTCAACCAAACCTGTTCCCACACACCCTGCCCCCACTACCATTAGAATATACACAAACATTTTAGTGTTTCATTCTGAGCAGAAGACCCTCACACCTGAAGAGTGCTGGCTGTGACGAATTAAACCGGTTTTACAGGTATCAATCACAGACCATGTGACATGGGAGTCAGGAAACTACAGTAACACACAACCAAAATCCGCAATATGGAAACAGAACCTGTGTAATTGTTGATAGATGATGTACTCGTAACATTTTTTCAAGACGAACTACAACATTTAAAAAATGACTTGTATGTACTTGATATCTCTAATCAAGCACAAAACGAAACTAAAACGCATACCGTTTCCCGCTTCTTATTAGTTGCTCAAAAGTAATTTGACCGTATGAAATGCATAATATAAACCTAGAAACATATAGGTGAGCAGTACTTAAGCACTGTAGTATCGGTGTTAAGACATACCTCTCAAATACTGTAAATCAAGTTAAAAATATCTCAAGACAGATTCTGGTCATAATGAAACCATGTTTCGTGTATGTTTTCTTTTTCATCTTGAAATAACTCATTTCTAAATACCTTTTTCACTGTTAACATCTTGCAGCAACTCTGCAACAAAATATACACTCTGACAGTTCATCCTGCTACCAACATTAAATAAAACAAATCTTAAGATTTCTATATTTATGTCTTTATTTAGTGGTTTCATTAGTGACAAAGGCTAAACTTTCTTGGAAAAATGTCTTTTATGTGTTGCGGAAAAAACTGACTTGCTTTAACAAAATATGTTTACAAATCCTTTCACCTGGCATTTTCGTAGTTAGAAATTATGGAACGCTCTGTTAAAAGCAAGGGAGTTTTTATGTCTGTTGCAGTTCTTTTGCAACATGAATATAATTATATCGTTATTAATTTCTTGAGATACGCGATTCCATATTATATTCCCTTTTAATCAAATTCTAAATGTATGCTTGTTGACTCCGGTATCACGTTAGTTAAAGACTTCGAAGCTTACAATGTTTAGGGAGAAATGGAATACTGGTGTATTTTTTTCTTTAAAGTTCCGAGACCAGCCATATACTGTATGTTTTTGTTCCAAAATTAATATCGTTTATGGCCTTCACACGCGTTACAGTATGCTCCTCTTCTTTTTATGCTCAACTACTAAGATTTCCCTTCAGTGGTAAAATTAGATATGAATATTCAATACTTAAACGGGCACAGTTAAGACATTAAATATACATATACATACTGTATACAGTACAGTTTGCATACGGTAATATGTTTATGTTACGCGATTAAAAAATAAATAAATAAAAATGAAAAGTCCAGCACCAGCTGGATTCGAACACACAACCTGCCAGTTGGTAGTCACGCACCTAGACCAGTAGGCTACAAGACAGCTCGCATGAACAGGTAGGCGAAACAGCCCTACACAGCCCTGTCGCAGTACACGGATATAATCATACCGTTATTAAATTCTTGAGATACGCGATTCCATATTATATTCCCTTTTAATCAAATTCTAAAAGTATGCTTGTTGACTCCGGTATCACGTTAGTTAAAGACTTCGAAGCTTACAATGTTTAGGGAGAAATGGAATACTGGTGTGTATTTTTTTCTTTAAAGTACCGAGACCAGCTATATACTGTATGTTTATGTTCCAAAATTAATATCGTTTAAGGCCTTCACACGCGTTACAATATGCTCCTATTCTTTTTATGCTCAGCTACTAAGATTTCCCTTCAGTGGTAAAATTCAATATCTACAACGGGCACAGTAAAGACGTTTACAGTAAGTCTTTCTACGACAGACCAACGGACCACGAGTGCCCCTGTCGGTCAACCAATCACGCGGTATTTTGCGTCATCGCGCGTCACGATGCACGACGCCGTAGCCAATTACCTCCGGTACGTGTCTGTACCGCGCACTTTGAATGGCTGCATCTGTACATATTAAAACATTTTTATCTGCAAGGTGTTGGATATTTTGGCCTTCTTAGTCCACCATGTGAAGAAACCATCAAATATATTGTTATTATCTTGGAAATGTTGAATTTCTTCTCTGTCCATCATGACATGACCTTTGTCTTTGCTAGTTTGTAGGCCAGTTTCTTGTGCTTGATATTTGAATCTTGATCATCTGGTTATTTTCAGAAAACAAGTCCAGGTGTTTGTTTGCATGAACTCTCATTGTCTTTTTTCACTATGATATTTGTCTTGATCTTTTAGCAAATGGTTTAAACATTTCCTTTCTTGATTGAAACTTGTGAACTTTGCCATAATTCATTTTTGGTAACATCTTCAAGTTGGGTCTTTTAGTAGTTCAGCATTGATTTTCCATGGACATAGACATAATTGAACCAATAAGACAGTGATCAGACAAGCCTTTAAGAGTTCCTGTTATTGCTCTGGAGAAAAACATCATTGTGATGGTTTACACACGGTATGAACACTTCAATCAGCTGATAGTATTCATATTCAAGATGTTTTGTGTCTGTTTTCTGGTAAAACAAAGTATTGCTGATGACAAGTTCATGGTCTCTGCATTTGTTTAGAAGAAGAATAGTGTTGGAGTTGATATTTTCATACCATAGTTCCCATTCTCGAGACATTTTATCCAACTGAAACTAAATAGTTGAATTTTCCAAATAGAAAAAAATCTGCCATCCTTTAAAATTAAATATTCCACAAAGAAGCTTGTCATAGAAATCTTTCTTAGTTTGGTGAATTTTAAGTAGAGTCATATACAGAAATCACAGGTATACCCATTCACTAATTGACAAAAAGCCATGAGAAAAGAATCAGAGATTCAAAAATAGAGCTCATGAAGATGTTTGATAATTTTATTAATGATGGCAAATCAGATTCCTTGAATTCAATATTCCTTCATTCAGTTTTGAATCAGGATGGTGTTGGTGATGTTTATGTCATTTCCGGGGTTCATGGGGAATGCAGGGTGCTATTCTGGATAACATTAGCATAGTTTTTTTACTGTAGAAAGGTTTCAAAGAGCACAGGAACTCTCTTGTCCATTGATTGCCATATTGATCACATGAAGAGACAAAAAGGCCACTAGAAATATTGTACCACCAGTGAGTATTATCAGCAACTTAAAATGCTTTGTTGTTTTTCTCTCTTTTTTTACTTACTCTGTGAATTACTTGTTACCTCTGAATGTCTGAGCCATCTTTAGTTTATAAATTAAAGAGCACTATGACTCTCCTTGACTACCAACCTGTTCTGTGCTCAGGCTGGTTGGTATCAAGCAAATACAGAGTACTAGTTCAACAGTACTTGACTTGTCAAGGCACAGAGATATGGGAATTATGTGCAGTTGTCTATGTCAGGTCAGTGTCGACGCTCAATAAATACTGAACATCCTATCAACTTAGGGCACTTCCTAATGCTGGCTTGCTGGGTCTATGTGGGAGAGTGAGCCTGTCTGTGAGAACCTGTGAATAATCATATCAATCAATGCTTAAATTTCTACATAATGCTTGATGAACGTCTTATGCTAGTTTTTCACAACCATCTTGAAAGCAATCCCTCCTATCAAACATCAGCAATGATGAACCTCCACTTACAAATACCAGAGCACAGAAGTTGTCTTATTGAAAATACCCTTGATGTTTCAGCTAAGTGACCCCCTGTTGTAATCTGTCTTGCACAGTTTAGCTCTGTTTGAAGCTCTTACTGTTGTCCCAGGTATATCCTAAATGAATCTTTATTACATTAAACATTAAGTGTTTCTGTGGCCTATAATGGACATTACCAATGGCACAGTTTAAACCAAGACACCCTGGTGAGAGTGAAAATTGGGACTTTTCATTCTCACCAGGGTGAGTGTGAATCCATATGTCAACATAATCTTACAAAACTTTCAATGCAACAGGATAAATCTTGTGACAGGTGAACCAAATGGAAATTTTCCTTTACAGATGGTCTTTTTGTTGACAAGCCTGAATATCAGAGTATAACATTCACCAGAAGTATTAAATACCAGAGCAAATACAGTTTCTCCCTGTTTTCTGTCTCTTTTGCAGTCTGGACCTGAGTCAGACCTCATGAATAAACTGTTAGAAAGCTCAGCACAATGTGAGAAATTCTTTCTATGAGAGCCACTTTCAGTGCAAAGCCAAAGGCTCTTTTTTCTCTTTGATGATGCTTAGAGGACCGCCTTTTGTGCAGACAAAGCTTAAGACTGGACTCATTAAGCATTAAGAAACCCAGCTCTGTCTCTCGGAAGGATTTTCAAAACTCTTACAATAACTGACTTGGCCAGCATGTTGTTTGGATGAGTATACATTTAATGTTCAAATTAACAATTTTGAGAACTAAATTTATTACAAACACATTTGTTAGGTTTTGTTCATGACAGAAACTTAATATTTACTTGTTTTAGGGATGTGATAGTTGCTTAAGTGTTTGACAACTTACAAATTTGACAATACCAATTGTCATTGTATTGTATATCTATAATGTTATTAAATATTTTTGCAATCCTCAAATTAATGATAAAGCATTTGTAAACTAGCAGATTAATTTACATATGCTATAACTCTTGTTGGTTTACTGTGCACTTTTTGATGTAATGAGAACATTGTATATTACAGTATATATTCAGATCTGCTGATATTGTTTTTTATATTGTCTGATTGATTCCTGGTAGTTTTACTGTCTTTTACTGTTCTAATTTCTAATTCTTCCAGTTATTCAACAATTACATTTGACAATTGATTCTCACAAGAGCAATGAACTGTTCCTGTGGAAACATACCTGCTGCATATGCACCTACTTCCCTTTTGAGTTCCACCTGCTTAGTACACATTTTGTTTCATGTTTAGCTCTGCCTGTGTCTGTCATACACACCTTCTTCTTCCACAAACTTCCTTACTTAACGAAAAGGTAAACAATGCTCTTTCAGACATCCCCCCACTTTCACCAGATTAACACATTCTAAAACTTTCACAGTATTCAAATGTCTTGTGCAAATGATATGCAGTACATTTGCAATTATTTTACTTTTCACAACACATGGAGTATCATTATTCACTTTGGTCACAGATGTAGTAATCTTGTGAATGAGAATTTATAAATGATGAAAGCCTATCAAAATGTCAATAAGTACCTCATTAAAAATTTTTTTTTGGTATTTTGTAATATTAATATATTTTACTTACAACCCTTATGCACCAGCAGTTCCCCTCACCCCCAATAACATAACATATTAGTAACACTACTGTAGATCAATGTCAGAATTGTATGTGTCTACACTTTTTATACAGTAGGTTTGTTCATGTTAAAGTATTTTCGGAATTATATATTGCATTAAGCTAAAATGCCAGTAAAATACCAGAATACAACGCAATATGTGCCAGGGATTTAATGTATAAAGATCAAAAGCTCAATAATACAAGGATACAAGAAACAACAAAACATCATAACAAAGAAACAAGACAGACAGAAAAATAATTATTAAAAAAAAAAATTAGTCAGTTGTTTTAATGGTCTGTATTAAACCCTATACCAACATCCAAGGGTGAATCAAAACCAAAATGTTCTGTAAAGAGAAAATATTACCAATACTCATCAAAAATTCCACAGTAACAGAAAAAGTAACTGAAAAAGAAGACACTGAAGACGGTGAAATCTTATACTATGAGAAATGTTTTTGTCTGTGAATTCCACCTTATTTTTTATTTTATTTTTAAAATTAGAAGTGCAACTATTTTTGTCTTAACTCTTCTGCAATAATAACAATAATAGGGGAATTATTTCTCACAATGTCATTTTTCTCCCATCGTAAATACCTTGACAGGGAGAGTATCAGAAATGAAACAGCTTTATGTAAAGAAAAGGCTTAAAAATAAATAAATTTATTAGTCTTTAATCAGATAGTTTGTACCTTTATGCTAATGGAAAATGTCTGTGAAATAAAAAGTATACATATATAAAACAAATCATACAGTGAGGTATTGGCATTTTTCAAATGCAAACAATGAGCAGCAAACATTCCTCTCCAATCTGTAATTTCTCTGATATTTTTACAAACCTAAATTTCTTATTTAGCACAGTCTTTTGTGGTTGTTTTAAAAACATTAGTTTGTACAGGGGAATGAAGAGTTCTTTGCAATTGCACACCACTTACCCAGAAACATGAGGAAATGACTGTTCATCTTGACTTTCATCTTGACCAATCCTTTCTTAGTACAGCCATTAAATGTCTGAGCTGTGTCGTTTACTGCAAGTGGAAATCTAAAGTAACAATGAGATTTTGCTTTTGCTTATATATTTACATTTACCATGCAAATATGTCCTGCATTGTATTTCTTTATCAGCCACAGTGGCCACATTCACTAACTCTCATCTAAAAAAACTCTGAGTGTGTTTTCTGCTGTTTTGCATTACTTTGTTTAAAAAAGAATCAGAGGTAAATCAATTTCAAAATGATCTTCATTTAAACATGCAGCAGTGCACATTGAATTTATGCTATAAACATTCTTACTGTGTGGATATGTTGAGTCTTTTTTTTCTAGTAGGATCATTTAGGTTAAATCACTGTGTAATGAGGGTAATGTGTGAGACAAAAGTGCACATTACCCCAATTTTCATTTTAGTTTTTTGCCCAAATCTGAATTAATACAACATAGAGATTAAATCTATTACGATTTTGAAAAATATTGAAAGTGTGACTCACCTGACTGAGGGCGAGGCAGTCTACCTGTGAGGATAAGGCTGGAACAGACTGGAATTGCTCAAATGGCCAGAAGGCAGAAATGGTATACAGATGCAGCCATTCAAAGTGCGCGGTACAGACACGTACCGCAGGTAATTGGCTGCGGTATCGCGTATCATGACGCAATATGACGTGCGTGATTGGTTGACCGACAGGGGCACTCGTGGTCCGTTGGTCTGTCGTAGAAAGACTTACTGTAAACGTCTTTACTGTGCCCGTTGTAGATATTGAATTTTACCACTGAAGGGAAATCTTAGTAGCTGAGCATAAAAAGAATAGGAGCATATTGTAACGCGTGTGAAGGCCTTAAACGATATTAATTTTGGAACATAAACATACAGTATATAGCTGGTCTCGGTACTTTAAAGAAAAAAATACACACCAGTATTCCATTTCTCCCTAAACATTTTAAGCTTCACAGTCTTTAACTAACGTGATACCGGAGTCAACAAGCATACTTTTAGAATTTGATTAAAAGGGAATATAATATGGAATCACGTATCTAAAGAATTTAAAAACGGTATGATTATATTCGTGTACTGCGGCAGGGCTGTGTAAGGCTGTTTCGCCTCCCTGTTCATGCGAGTTGTCTTGTAGCCTACTGGTCTAGGTGCGTGACTAACAATGCACAGGTTGCGTGTTTGAATCTAGGTGGTGCTGGCCTTTTCTTTTAACAAACATTTCTTCGAAAAAATAGAATAGCGATATTATGGACAATCAATTGACTTTTATATTTCAAAATATCGCAACATGATCGATATTTGCGATATTTTGAACATATCTTCCCTTCTGACAGCGGTTCCTGCTTCTATTGTGTGTGTGCAACAGAGTAAATTTTTATAGAGAAATGGAGGCTGGACAGTATGCGTGTTCTGATTTAAATCGCAAATGCGTGTTTAATTATGTGTTTTTTAATCATAATCAGGCTAATGCATTTCTACATTTTCTGTAGAAACCAGCTTAGAGGTTCATACAGAAAGACAGCTTGTGTTTAAATTGAGTGTAAGGTAATTTATGCTTCTAAAGTCATGGTCAGCATGTATTATTGTACTGTGCTGTAAACTTTTTCTGTGCCGTCACATTATTTTATAGCGTTTTTATTGCGTTATTAAATCCGGTGGCGCTGTGTGTTAGTTTCCTGACTCCCATGTCACATGGTCTGTGATTGAATCCCATGGAACTATGACTTTATTTTTTAACAAACATTTCTTTGAAAAAATGAAACGTTTCCCTTGGTCAGAGATTAAATAAAACCTCACTCGCACCAAACAAATTTATATTTCTAAATATCACGACATGATCGAATTTAAGTCTTTTTAATAACAATGAATAGTCACCTATGCGTTACAAAATATACATTTATATTGATTTGTATCGCGTTTTGATTTAAATCATAAACGCGTGTTTAAATATATGTGTTTAAAGGCGATATACTGTATAAAAGCGCTGATTCCTATGGAGTGTGTTCCGCCGGGGATTCAAAAAAATTATTTTAAATAGGCTGATAAAGCTTAGACTACTGTAACTGTATTCTAGCCTGTATTACAACAGAACATTGGACAATGCAACGTAAATTGCAAAAATGCACTTGGAATCTGTCCAAGCCCTCCTACAAAAATTATTTAAACTGCGACACTGATCATTCATCTCTAAATAAACTTTATTTTATAGAGCATTTTAAGCGAATAGGTAATTAGATTGCTCATAAACCTAATCGCTTTTTCTACATAAACACAGCGTGATTGCTCTCTGAAAATGCTTTTCCTTTATTTTTACAGTAGGCTCAGATTTCAACTATAGATCGTATTATTATAAACTTTCTTGGAAAAATGTATTTTATGTAAACCATGTTTGCTATTAATTCATTTAGGGCTAAAATACGTTCATTGTCTTCCAATCGAGTCGAGTTGACATTGGAAGCCTGCCACACCCGGACTGTTAAACCAACGCATTAGCACGTCAAAGCCCATTGAGGGTATTGAGCCAGTATTGGCTTTAGTATTCCCCCCCTCTCCCCTCAATTCAATTCAATTCAAGGTGTTTTATTTGCATGACAGATGGGTACAAGCAGTGTTGGGTATGTATATTGTAACGCTTACGGCAGACAGGCACTGTGTAAGAGCCGGCGCACCAGAGCAGCGCACCGAGGGAGCGTCTGCATTTATAACTTAGTTTTTAAAATTAGTCAAGCAATATGAAGCATCTCCTTTTACTTTTAAGTCCCTTAAATACATTGAGCACAGCTTTCTCACCACTTAAGATTGCTTTTGATACCATCCTTACACAAAGCAGAAGGGAAATCTTAGTGCCTGAGCATAAAAAGAATAGGAGCATACTGCAACGCGTGTGAAGTCCATAAACGATATTAATTTTGGAACTTAAACATACAGTATATGGCTGGTCTCGGTACTTTAAAGAAAACATACACACCAGTATTCCATTTCTCCCTAAACATTTTAAGCATCGAAGTCTTTAACTAACGCGATACCGGAGTCAACAAGCATACTTTTAGAATTTGATTAAAAGGGAATATAATATGGAATCGCGTATCTCAAGAAATTAATAACGATATAATTATATTCATGTTGCAAAAGAACTGCAACGGACATAAAAACTCCCTTGCTTTTAACAGAGCGTTCCATAATTTCTAACTACGAAAATGCCAGGTGAAAGGATTTGTAAACATATTTTGTTAAAGCAAGTCAGTTTTTTCCACAACACATAAAAGACATTTTTCCAAGAAAGTCTAGTCTTTGTCACTAATGAAACCACTAAATAAAGACATAAATATAGAAATCTTAAAATTTGTTTTATTTAATGTTGGTAGCAGGATGAACTGTCAGGTTGAGCTGAGTGTATATTTTGTCGCAGAGTTGCTGCAAGATGTTAACAGTGAAAAAGGTATTTAGAAATGAGTTATTTCAAGACGAAAATTTTCAGAATAATTGCAAATCTAGCAGGATAGAGAAAGCACAGAAAACTGGCAGTTAGATTGATCAGATTAGTATGAAAAGTCATTTAGCAAAGGGAATGAGAAGAGTGACAAACTAGTATACTTTAGATCTTTTTTTCTGAACCAGGGAAAATCTGATCATGTTTCCCTATAACAATAATAAAAAACTTTATTTGATATATCACCATTAAAGGTGGCATCTCAAAGCAATACAGTAGATGTAAAAACAGATAAAAGGACCACAGATTACAAAGTAAATGCATATAAGAAAGACAAGCAGTTAGAGGTGCTACCAAAATTAGAAAATGAAGCAGATACAGACACTAAGTCTTCTGAAAAGAAAGGTTCTGAGGTTAGATTTAAACTGGCCCTGGTGTGTGTGTGTTTGTGTCTGTCTGTTCTGTGATGGACTGGCGCTATGTCCAGGGTGTATTCTGCCTTGTGTCCGTCGCTTACTGGGATAGGCTCCAAATCCTCTGTACTGGATAAAGAGATTAGAAATGGATGGAAGTAAAGGCACTGTGTGGATGGAACTATACACAGTGTTAGAAACCCACTATGAAATGGCAGCATCTCACTGAGAATAAAACATTATATAGTGCTGGCTTAAGGAAACAGCCTTTCCACCTCTCTTGCACATCAGTATCCATACCTAGTTATTTAAACAAATTGCCTCTAATTATAAACATCTTAATATGCTGGCTCTGTGGGTCCGCATCAGCTATGTTTGCCCATTCCTTCAATTCATGTGCATCCAACACACAGTTCAACGCTAGCAACTACACAAAATCTAACATATGAGCTCTACTTGCCACTTACAATACCAACAGTACCAGCTAACTTTAGTAGTGACATTTTCATGGATCTTTTTAACAATAAAATTTACAACATCAGACTTCAGACACAATTAAACAGGCCTAAAAAAAGTCTGGTAAAAACATTTTCAGCATGGAATAAACCTTTACTTTAATGGTATAAACCTTAAATGGATTCATATTCTCAATAAGATTTGGTGCTCAGTAACATGACTTAGAAAATGACAGAAGACATACGTATCATGCTTATCCTTCTATTTTTCATAATCGTAAACTCCTTAAGGCAGTTACATTTTCTCTGTTCTGACCTGGAGTTACAGAGAAATTTAAATTCTAATAAGAGATTTGTAATGAGGAAAGTCATACCAATCACTCATACCAGGATTTGCAATTACAATACAAATACTTTCTTTCTGTATGTGTTTATTTTGCAGTTTGAGTCTATGGCATTCCTTTGGGGGTCTATACTCCAAGGCATGACTTTTTTATGGGAAAATGACATTTTTTTAAAGTCTTTTAATGCAAGCTTCATATAAACCCTTAGCAGTGGTTACTGTCTGGAGTAGGTACTTGAATGGCACAGATTCATTGAAATGATTCAATTTCTTTTGAAAATATTTGGGATAATACATATTCCAGAAATCACAGCCGTTGAATTATCCAGAAATTAATTTCTCTCAGGGTGTATTTAACCCCTCATGGATGGCATTGTATGAAATGAGTTTGTAGTTCCCCATTTGCCTCTATTATGAGATGCTGTGGACACTATTTTATACATTTTAGGAGTGTCCATAGGAAGGTATGTTCTAGAAAGAGTGAACTTCTGTTTTGCCATTATTTTTAATAGGGACGTTACATGTTTACACTTGGTGCTCCTACTAGAGGAGAGGATATGATTAATCTAGGCTTATCGCAGAAACTGAAACACATCTGGTTGGTGAGTCTACTGTGGGTAAAATGTTACTGGTACCGCATGTTGTAAAGCTCAGTATTTTCTCTCTTGGCCTGACTTTTTTAATGTCTGAGTGTTAGAATCCATGTTGTTGCTGGTAAGGGAACGGTAGGTGCTGTGATTGACACAGTCAAAGCCTTGTACAGAGATACCATTGTAGCTGTTTGACAGTATTTTAGATGTCCTTAGTTAAAAGCATGGGAGGAAGTACTGCCAAGGGGAGGGGGGGGGGGAGCAAGGATTTTTTCTTTGAGTTTGTGAGGTTATTGTTTGTTATATTGTGTTTCAGAAAGCAATAAATAAAATTTACTGTATGATAAAAAGAGAAAGAGCTGGAGTAGATCCTCAGATCAGTTTGCTACCAGCAATCAAACAAAAAAAATGGAAAGAATTGTCTCCTCCTGATTGGAACCTTTCTTACTGTCTTATAATTTATCAGGCTACCTTTTAATTTCCACTGAGAGAAGGAAGTCACTTGTCATGCAGCTATTTTATTCTTCATTGCACAATATGCTCTAAGTTAGCAAATGAAACATGAACACTTATTGAAATAAATCAAGAATACGATTAACATGAATGTATAAACATCCAAACTATACTTTATCACATTTAATTATTGGGTTAGCTTTTTATTGAGCCAAAATGTTATAAATGTGTGAACGTCTGTAAAATGGAAATATTTATATTTTTCTCTTTTCTGTTACCTGCCTGACACCATTTTGTATGCCATTCTGTATATTACTGGAAAATATTAGACCCAACCTAAAGAATTCATGGGGGTAGTGGGACACAGTACTGCAAAGAGTCTCCTAAAGGGACAGAGCTATTAGTACTTATGTGTTTGAATCTGGAGAATATAGTAAACTCTAAACATTAAGGGAATGCATGGAATCGGAAAATATAAATTGCATAGTACACAAGACTTAACTGGTTTTATTCTAGGAAAGCAGACAAGACTGAGTCATGGGACTCAGAGGATCCAAGGCTAGACTGAGTATAATAGGCTTCGAGCTTCTATTGTGACATCTACTGTAAATTACAGAAATGTTAAAAGTAAACAAAATAAAGTAACTAAAATGTGGTCTGAAATCACCCCTTTAGACACCCCTTTTACTTCACTGGTGTCAGATATGAAAGGCAATAGTCTCCCGTTCTGTCTGCTGTGTGTTGCAGCAGAGGGACTCCCTGCAGCTGAAAGGGGCAGAGTAACTTGCATGCCCTCTAGTACAGTTTACACATGCACGACTTTAAAAGCTAGCAAGACAGGTTTCGATTCACATTAGCTATAAAAACTAATGATAATGTAACATGCCACTGTTTGTTCATGAACAAAGTTTTACTGAGATTTCCTTAGATACGCGATTAAAAAATAAATAAATAAAAATTTGAATCTCCTGCGGAACACATTCCATAAGAATCAGCGGTTTAACAGTCTTTAAAGTTGGCTTCTCAAAACGCTTTACGGGATAAAAACAACCAGAACAGCAGCAACAACAATATTGTATTTCATTGCACTTTGAAAACCAAGTAATAACTTAACTATACAGTACGTGCAAACGTTTCGTATGTTGCTGTCGTGAATGCCTGCGTACCCATAAGTATCTTATTTGCCTTGAGTCCTGTCTACAGTACAGTATCTCTGTCCCCCTACCCCCCTCTCTCCCTCAATTCAATTCAATTCAATTCAAGGTGTTTTATTTGCATGACAGATGGGTACAATTCTTGTTGGGAATGTATACTTTGATATTTACACCCGGCGCGGCACCGAGGGAGCGTCTGCATTTATAACTTAGTTTTTAAAATTAGTCAAGCAATATGAAGCATCTCCTTTTACTTTTAAGTCCCTTAAATACATTGAGCACAGCTTTCTCACCATCCTTACACAAAGCAGAAACTTTCCGATGACTCACAGTACAAGTGGAAAGATTACAGATTTTAATCGTCTTTAACTTTGTCTTTAATTTTGCCTGTGGAGTGTATCTTATTAAGCTCTAAATTGCATTTTGAGCGCGGTTTTTGACTTTTTTTAAATTGCATTTTGGGCGCAGACAGCACATACAAGGGTTAATGAACTGCGCCAAGAAATTTAAAATAGTATTCTTTAGGTGTGAGGGTAGGAGTGGACCGCAGCAGGCATAATCAGCAAACCAGGAAAACAAAGAACAGGACAGGTGAGATGTGTATCCAGAAAGCGAGTGATCAGAAAAAGGAAATGGAAAACACAGAAAAAGGAAACGCTTTACAGGATAAAAACAATAACAACAGTAGTGGCTGGGCAAACGATTTTTTTTATCGAAATACAAAATGAGATACTGTATAATGATGTGCATGAACAAAGGTATACTGCAATTTTCCTTAGATACGCGATTAATGCTTCGTAGGAGGAGGCGGTCTTTTCCTCTAGTCTAACAGTCTGTCCACAAACAAAACATTCCTGTTAGACAAGAGGAATTGAAAAAAAACAATTTTGTCATTGAAAACCGGTGTGTGTGTCTCTCTCTGCTGGATGTCCCTCTCACAAACTGCTGAATGAATAAAATAATTTTATTGAAAACGCGTTTGCGATTGTCTGGTATTTAATTTGGTCCCTTTTAACTGTTTTTCGATCTACTGTATTGCTTTGAGATGCCACTTTTAAAGGCGATATGTGAAATAAAGTTTTTTATTATTGTTATAGAGAAACATGATCAGATTTTCCCTGGTTCAGAAAAAAGATCTAAAGTGCTACACATAACTTTCTTAATTCGATGTATTTAAAGCAGTGAACTACTGTAGGTGTCACATAACATTCAGAAATACAATCACGTATTTGACAAATAAAAACGATTATAATCTAATCCTTCCACGTTTGATCCCCAAATCCCAAGAAATATAAATCTTGATGGGTAGAAAGCTATGCTGAAAGTTTATTAAGATACTTAGAAGACAAAGATACTGTATCAATTTATGTTGCATTAGCCTGATTATGATTAAAAAACACATATAATTAAACACGCGTTTGCGATTTAAATCAGAACACGATTTAAATCAATATAAATGTTTATATTGTAACGCATACTGTCCAGCCTCCATTTCTCTATACAAATTTATTCTGTTGCACACACACACACAATAGAAGCAGGAACCAGACGCAGGGACCGTTGTCAAAAATGACTTAGAATCGATCATGTTACGATATTTTGAAATATAAAAGTCAATTGATTGTCCATAATATCGCTATTCTATTTTTTCGAAGAAATGTTTGTTAAAAGAAAAGTCCAGCACCAGCTGGATTCGAACACACAACCTGCTAGTTGGTAGTCACACACGTAGACCAGTAGGCTACAAGACAGCTCGCATGAACAGGGAGGCGAAACAGCCCTACACAACCCTGTCGCAGCACACGAATATAATCATACCGTTATTAAATTCTTTAGATACGCAATTCCATATTATATTAGCAGAAAAGCTTAAAACTACCACTTTTTCACACGCTATTTCACATGCTAGTTAAATACTTCTATGCTTAAAATCGTTAGGGAGAAATGGAATACCGGTGTGTATTTTTCCTTTAAAGTGCCGATTCCTGGAATCTGACTGGCTGACACCCCTCTGAAGTGGTTCCATAAAATCTGGTATACGGAAAAATTGATAAATACAAGTGTCTTTTAATACACTCTTTACTGTGCTCTTGAGGATCCTTGTGATATTTTAAGCTCTAGTTGAATGATAAGTGTCGCATTTTAAATCATTTTCGTAGTTAGAAATGATGAAACGCCATGTTAAAAGCAAGGAAGTTTTTATGCCCGTTGAAGTAAAACAAAATGCCTGACAAAGTATGGCTTGGACAGATTCCAAGTGCTTGTACAAATGTGCTAAAGAAATTATACTTTGAGTATACAGCTTGTCCAAAGTCATCCATTATTAATACTATTAGTAATATCTTCAGTAAAGGCTTTGATGCATAAATATTTCTGATAAAGGTAGGATGTGTACTTTTGTGCAACTGAGCAATCTTGCTTTCATAAAATATACCAACATTTTAATGACTGATGATTAACATGCTGTAATACACAGTTCAAAAGTAAAGGCTCAAATGCTGTACATGAGAGGTTAAGCTCCCCCTGGCGGTTTTACAAGGCGACGCCGGATAGTTTCTGGCAGAGCGTCAAATGGCGCGCAATTAACTGCGTGATACCACGTGATACCGCGACACGCCCACCGGGGTATGCCGCGAAATACCTCACCCATTTTGAATGGCTGCATCTGTAGTAACCAGTAGAGAGTCCCCCCTTGCTGATGATTGTCACTGAAAGGATGAAATCATTGATTTAGAGAAGTAAAGAGAGCAAAGGAAGTGAAAGATCTGTAGTCCTTATATGCCTGGAACACTGAACATAAGAGCACAGGCCAGTCTGGACTGTATACTATTGCTACAAATAGGGGTTTATGAAAATGGTAAATAACAGGAACTGAAGTGACTTAGTCAATAAGTAAACCTAGACATATTTCTCCAAGAATATACCTGAGCAGTTGGTATAGTTAGAAGCATGTGAATTATTTGTTCTCTGACACAGCTTTGGAAAAAAGTGTAGTAACTTAGACACACTTAGTTAAACAAATTTATTAACAATGACAGTGACACACTGCCATTTAAGGCAGAACCCCACCAGAAATAATGTCTTGCTTTTTGTCTACAGGGCAGACGGGTATTTTTTTTTACAGAGGTCAGATTTTGTCTGGTTGTTTTCATTCAAAATCCCTTCAATAAACAACTACTGTACCTGATCCACTTGACTCCAGACAAAATGGGCCTTCAATTCAGGCAATTTACTGCATCATTAATGCTCTGCCATACAGTGCCTTGCGAAAGTATTCGGCCCCCTTGAACTTTTCAACCTTTTGCCACATTTCAGGCTTCAAACATAAAGATATAAATTTTTTATTTTATGTGAAGAATCACCAACAAGTGGGACACAATTGTGAAGTGGAACGAAATCTATTGGATTTTTGAAACTTTTTTAACTAATAAAAAAATGAAAAGTGGGGCGTGCAAAATTATTCGGCCCCCTTGCGTTAATACTTTGTAGAGCCACCTTTTGCTGCGATTACAGCTGCAAGTCGCTTGGGGTATGTCTCTATCAGTTTTGCACATCGAGGGACTGAAATCTTGCCCATTCTTCCTTGCAAAACAGCTCGAGCTCAGTGAGTTTGGATGGAGAGCGTTTGTGAACAGCAGTTTTCAGCTCTTTCCACAGATTCTCGATTGGATTCAGGTCTGGACTTTGACTTGGCCATTCAAACACCTGGATACGTTTATTTGTGAACCATTCCTTTGTAGATTTTGCTGTATGTTTGGGATCATTGTCTTGTTGGAAGATAAATCTCCGTCCCAGTTTCAGGTCTTTTGCAGACTCCAACAGGTTTTCATCCAGAATGGTCCTGTATTTGGCTGCATCCATCTTTCCCTCAATTTTAACCATCTTCCCTGTCCCTGCTGAAGAAAAGCAGGCCCAAACCATGATGCTGCCACCACCATGTTTGACAGTGGGGATGGTGTGTTGAGGGTGATGAGCTGTGTTGCTTTTACGCCAAACATATCGTTTTGCATTGTGGCCAAAAAGTTCAATTTTGGTTTCATCTGACCAGAGCACCTTCTTCCACATGTTTGGGGTGTCTCCCAGGTGGCTTGTGGCAAACTTTAGACGAGACTTTTTATGGATATCTTTGAGAAATGGCTTTCTTCTTGCCACTCTTCCATAAAGGCCAGATTTGTGCAGTGTAAGACTGATTGTTGTCCTATGGACAGACTCTCCCACCTCAGCTGTAGTTCTCTGCAGTTCATCCAGAGTGATCATGGGCCTCTTGGCTGCATCTCTGATCAGTCTTCTCCTTGTCTGAGCTGAAAGTTTAGAGGGACGGCCAGGTCTTGGTAGATTTGCAGTGGTCTGATACTCCTTCCATTTCAAGATGATCGCTTGCACAGTGCTCCTTGGGATGTTTGAAGCTTGGGAAATCTTTTTGTATCCAAATCCGGCTTTAAACTTCTCCACAACAGTATTACGGACCTGCCTGGTGTGTTCCTTGGTCTTCATGATGCTCTCTGCGCTTTCAACAGAACCTTGAGACTATCACAGAGCAGGTGCATTTATACAGAGACTTGATTACACACAGGTTGATTCTATTTATCACCATCAGTCATTTAGGACAACATTGGATCATTCAGAGATCCTCGCTGAACTTCTGGAGTGAGTTTGCTGCACTGAAAGTAAAGGGGCCGAATAATTTTGCACGCCCCACTTTTCATTTTTTTATTAGTTAAAAAAGTTTCAAAAATCCAATAGATTTCGTTCCACTTCACAATTGTGTCCCACTTGTTGGTGATTCTTCACATAAAATAAAAAATTTATATCTTTATGTTTGAAGCCTGAAATGTGGCAAAAGGTTGAAAAGTTCAAGGGGGCCGAATACTTTCGCAAGGCACTGTAGCTTCTCTCCAGGTGACTATTTTGAATTGTGCTCAGCAATAACATGATTTTGAGGCATCCAGGTTCTAAACCTTTCAGAACCTTTATTGCCAAACCTATCCCAAGACCAGTTGGCTTTGAGGACAGAGGACCTTGAGCCCATCACAATGCTTACATTAATGACAACTTCACTTCCAAGCAAGTATGTTACAGACAGATGTGGCGACCATTCTTAGTTGTGACTGATGTGCCTTTTTCCTAACTGATCACTGTGTTGTTATGGAATGCCCTATCATTTGTTGCACTGGCAATTTCCTTCACAGGGTACTTTCCACTTGACAAGCTACAGAGTTTGGCTTCAATCTCTCCTTTGTAAAATATGGCTTTGATGTTTCTGTCATACACATTATGTCTATTCAAAATTATTAGAAAGCCCAGAAGCATTGGTACTGTCATGTAGCAGTTCTTTCTGGGCCCTATGCAGACAACACGATCCGGTTGGTGAAGACACAGTAGGAATAATTTCATGCAGGAGAAGGGAAGGAGACAAGGGGGCATGTCCAAGGAGTGCAGGTGTCCAGGGGAAGTGAGTACAGGGCAAACAATCCATATAGGAAATCCAAACGGGTAATCAGAAACAAAGGCAGAAGTCCATGGCCAGGCAATCCATCCGGTGTGGGGAGAACAGGAACCATGTCAGAACAGGTGAGGGGAATCAGGAACAGAAAGTTAAAAGCATAACGGAGCCAGACGCAGCAGGACCCCGGGCTCTCATGAAACGGGATTCAATGAGGAACCTCGGGTGACGCCTGGTTTTTAAAGTGGAACTAAAGAGGGTCTGGAATAAGGGACAGGTGTGGGGAATGAGGTAGAACGAAGAAGGGCTGGAGCGCCCTTAAGAGGAGGAGTAGCGATCGTGACAGGTACTGTATGTTTCCAAGAAAAAATTAAGTTGTTGTAATTAGATGCATTAGGTTAGAATATGGTCAGGTGTTGTTTTTTAGAACTTTTATATTGGGGGTTAACAACTATTGGTACTACTTGGACTACTTCTATTTAAGCTTGGTCTTCCTTCTTTTAGAAACAGAAATATGTGTAGATTACTTCAAAAAGTCAGTGTTGTTAGATTTGGATCAAAGGCTATGACTCCAGTACCAAATGAATTAGGAAATACAGACAAGCTAATTTAACATGCCCACCTGTTACGGCTGTTACTTTAGAACTGTTGCAAGTTCCTCAGTGCCTTACAAGAGAATTTGCAATAACTGGGGGAGCAGTGCATCACCTATTGATGTTTCTGCATAATTGTAGACATCTACCAAATTACAGGACTTTTTTGCCAAACAGCAAAGACATTCCTGTGGAATAAATACTTCTCCTTCCCCTGTGCATCTCTACTTATTTAGCAGTGTTTTTTCTAGTTTAATCTTATGTGTGAGAAAATGTTATTTTTACTTTCGTGAACCAGAAGACAAAACAACAATAATATAAAAACGTTCCACACCCATCACAAACTTCTAAACAATTTTCTTCAGAGGTACTCACCACCAGTTTTCTACTTAAGTAGCCATAAAATATGGTGAAGCAGCTACTGTGTGACCCCCATGTAACAGGGCTTTGACTGCGTCACTCCAAGACCACCACTGTCCCATTGATACCATGGATCCTTACAGCTAAAGGTTCCATGTAAATAAAATCTAGCAAGGAGCTGTTGAGTCTGACAAATGCAAATACATTTTATGCTGCAATCAGATCAGTCAGCAAGAACAATTTCTGCCATTTCTCTGAGAGGTCCAGATTAGTCATCGGTCAGCAAAAATACATTTTTTTCTATCAGAATTTGTATTATCCTAAATACCATCCCAGGAAATGTCATTTTCTTAAACATTCAAGTCCCATGTTAAATAACAATAACTGGTATGACCTTATATGAGGCCTATAATAAACAGCTTTTCACCAAGAAAATACCACAAGCATACCATTCATAATGGAAATGTAAGTGCAGAGAGACGCAAACACCCACAATCTCATATTGCTTTTGCGGGATCTGAATTGTGTGAAAAGCATCCTCAATAGAATACAGTATATCTGTAAAATACATGTGAATTATTTTGTCACTTTTATCAATGTGAAAAAAGAAGAACTATAAAAATGGGAACGATTCTGTCAATTCTATAATTTTTTGTTCTTATAATTTTTAATTTTAATCTTTCTACTGAATGCCTAATCTTGTAAACATGTAATTATGGAACAAAAAAGGACTAAATACCAATTCAGAGATTTCTAAATGTAAATCAGAAATCAGAAGTCTATGTGACGAGACCAGATATTCTTTAAGCAGATGCCAAGATACAAGAGTATTAGTGATCAACCTAAATGCAAAACAGAAGACTTGAAATAATTTAAAATATTTGGCAAAGCTAAACTTCTTCTAGATAGCAGAGTCTATGAGTACAAATTCTGAAAATCTAGAATGCAATCTATCCCTAGAGGAGGAGGGGTGTAAAAGGGTAAACACATTAATTTTTGGTTGGTATTTTTTTTATACTCAAGCTCAAGTGCTTTAAATTTAAGAAAACACAACTCAGCTGCATTTATATTATTTTAGGAACTTTTGCTGGTTGTTGCTAACCTGAGAAGTAGTACAATTTAGACATGGTTAAGGCTTTTTTTGGCGCTGAGAAGCCATTGCAGCCCTGACTGCTCCCAGAACCTACAGTGTCTCGCAAGAGTCTTCAGACCCTGTGTCCCATTTCCTGAAATTATAAAGTGACACAGACATTTTTTATTCCAAACCTTAATGCTTATGCCAAAGACCTCCAAGGGTAAGTTACAATAAATGTTGTCAAAATTTAAATTGAAAAAATATAAGAACAGAATTTGTTGATTGAATATTTGAGGAGAGTAATGTTGGCAGTAATTGTAGCCACAAGTGTTTTTTGTGTAAGTCTTTACTAACTTTGCACACCAATATGGTGCATTTATAGCCCATTATAAGCAGATTTACTCAATAGTGTTTGGGGTCACTTCTGAACAGTAGTTTTCAAATCTTTCCACAAATTCTCAATATTCTTAAACCATACAGTACCAGTGTAGCTTTGGCCTTTTGCCTAGGATCATTGGTCTGCTCAAAGGTGACTTTTTGTCCTGTTTTAGGTCTGAAACAGGCTTTCAAATGTTTTCTTTGCTCCATTTCTATTCCTGTCAGTCTTGACAAGCTTCCCTGTTCTTTCTGATAAGATTAAGAAATATAACATACTGCCAGATTGCTTCAACAAAGGGTTTAAATACCTATAGTACTGGATTGTGATATGTTCAATTTTCTTTCATATTATTTACTTCTTTTGCTTTGAATATATGGAGGAAGTCACATGTATAATAATAATTGCTACTTTAAAGCATCATGATTGCAGTTTTAAAAGCAAAAATATGTAACCTGCAAGGATCTAAATTTTGCAGTACAGTTTATTTTTGCTGATGTAATGATTGCTACAGAAATAAAAAAGCAAAAAAAAAATGCAGGGGGTAAATACAGAATAAAAATTGAGGAAGTGGTAGATGATGTGATCTTTAATTTTTTATCAAACTTTGTAATACTGTGCTTAAAGTATAGGCAAAGAGAAATACAATGTTCTGCTGGTCTGTAAGCTGGTAATAAACCTGCAATTTCACTTAGGTGCTTTGCTTTTGTTTAGAAACGTGCACTCACTTGTTGACTTTTTGAGCTTCCTTTCCTGTAGAAAGCTGGAGGTTTGTTTACATCTTGTTTATTTAGACATAGGGATGAGGAAAAAAAGTGAGTAACAAATGCAAAGCCAAAAGGTGACTAATTTTACTAACCTAAAAGATGTAGTGGTGGTTTTTAACATTTACCATTATGGCATATGAATCTAAACCACCATATACTGTATATTTCCATTCGAGGCAATCAAAAGCCTAATATGCATCCAATTAAATAACATTTCAGTCTATGGTTTGATGCCTATTTACCATTTCTCTGTTGTATTCTATTGCTCAAGTGGAACTAGCAGTAGATATACAGTATAAGATGTATGATGAACTCACACACTGGATAACATTAAAAAAAGATGTCTTTGCTTCTTTTCTTTTCACACCGTGACTAGAAAAACTGTTGCATGCACATCCAGAAGCTGAGGAGTGCTGTATGCACACAGGGGCTGGCCTGAGCATGCGGCGTGTACACAGGGAGAAAAGCTGCAAGAATCATGCTGACAGGAGGGTAAGCTTAGCACGCAGGCAGAGTGATGGTGTAGCAGGCAGGAATGCAGTTAATGTTCATGGTCATGCAGGCAGGTGTCAAAGCTGGTGAATGATACACAAACACAGCTGGAAGAACAAAGGGGAATCTCAGAGGCACAGTCAGAGTGAAGTGAAGGTCAGTTCTAGAGAACCTGGTGAAAAACAATTTTGTAGCACAGAAAAAATCAAGAAGGCATAATCACTAGCAACAGAGTCCAAAACCAAGTACTGTATAGGCAAAAGAATAACAAGCCAAGTGGTGAAAGCTTGAATTTGAAAACAAAAGTCCACTGTTTTTCTTTTATATCCCATGATGGTCTTTTTTCTTCATACTCACTTCTGTCTATCTATACAGCCACACCAGTTTGCATCCAACATTCCCAGCATCTGAAGCCACCTTCAATTCAATTCAATACAATTTATTTTTATATAGCACCTTTCACAACAAGGTTGCCCCAAGGCACTTAACAATACAATTGACAATACATTTTGTCAATACAGAACAGTAGACCAGAAGACAACGGAAGAGAGGAACCAAAAACTCCTTAGTAAGGAGAGAAAAAACCTCTAGGGGTCCGAGGTCAACTGGTTGCCTAACCCCTTTGGGCATGCTAACATTATATAATTTCAAAAAAAGGAAACAATTAATCCATCCATCCATTATGTCTTCTGTGTGTTAGTACTCCATGCAGATCTCTGTAGATCTCTGTAGATTCCTCCTAAACGATAGCTATATCCATGATATCCCTCTTGGATTCATGGCAGTGATGCAGCATCCAATTCAGATGGTACCCAGCCTGGGCACCATCCGGACATGTGGGGAGGAGAATAGGATAGTTTGGTCAGAACATATGTATCTACCTGGTGGACCAACATAGAGACACACAATAGCACGTACAGCCGCACCAGCAGCCATGGATGCAGCAGGCTATAATGTAAAGTGTGAGTAGGCTAGGCTGAAGTACAGTAATAGGTCTTCACTCTGGATTTGAATATTGAGATTGACTCGGCATCCAGAATATGGGGTGGGATACTGTTCCATAAGCTAGGGGCCCTGTAACTAAAGGCTTTACTGCCAACTGTTATTTTATTAATTTGTGGAATATGAAGAAGACCTGCATTCTGTGATCTAAGCAGGTGACTTGGATGGTAAATATTAATAAGTTTCATTAGATATACAGGTGCCTGACCTCTGAGAGCCTTGTAAGTAAGTAGAAGGATTTTGAAGTCCGCCCTGTACCTGACAGGAAGCCAATGAAGAGAGCTAAGTATGGGGGTTATTTGTCGTACTTTCTGCTCCTAGTAACAATTCTAGCTGCTGCATTCTGAATTAGCTGTAAGGTGTTGAAAGAGTGTCGGGTGCTCCCTGATAATAGGGCATCACATTAGTCAAACCTGCAGTAAACAAGAGTTAATTTCTCTGTGTCTTGAGTGGAGAGACTCTACCGTAGTTTTGCAATATTTCTTAACTGTAGGAAGCATGTTTAAGATACTGTTTTAACATGAGAGTTAAATGAGAGCCTTGTGTCTAATAGGTTATGTGCTGAGTCTTTGAGGAAAATTTTTAAATCCCCTGAGTTAAGTGCTGAAGTTATAGTGGTCCTATCAGTATCGTTTCCTCCAAACAACAGAACCTGAATTTTATTAGAGTTAAGTAACAACAAGTTTTCACACATCCAAGTCTTTACTTCATTAATGCAATTAACTAAAGTGATAATAGAAGAGTTGTCGTTTGGTGTAAACTAAATGTATATTTGTGTGTCATCGGCATATGAATGAAAGTTAATATTATGTTTTCGTATTATCCTACCTAGTGGCAGCATGTAAAGAGAGAACAAGAGACACACCTTTAGTCCTGTGTCTCTATTCCAATGTAGCCATGACAATCCTTCTACCATGCTCTTTGGCAATAACTTGCTTGCCATGTTGTCCTCTTTCTCCTTTGGCTCATTTCTTAATAATAATAATAATAATAATAATAATAATAATAATAATAATAATAATAATAAAAAACCCAAATAACTATGTTATTCATAGTGATTAAATAAAACCCCCCATAAAAGTACAATAAAAAGTAAATATGAAAAATGGACAAGGGTATAAAGGTTTTTAAAGATGTAGGGCAATCAGACATAGACCTCTGTAACGTTTTGAGTTTGAGTTTGAATTTGAAGAGAGTCAAATAAGTTGTCTCTTGTAGAGTCACCAAAAGTGATTTAGTCCTGGCTACAGTAAGCAGAGGACCAGCCTTAACTGGAGCCTACAGGAGGGAGTATAAACATAGAATAGGTCATATTAAGAGCCTTGAAAGACAGTAATAAGATCTTATATTGAATAGGAACGGGTAATAGGTTTATTCCATGCTGAAAAAAAAGAAGAAAGAAAGAAAACACAACATTGCGGCCGTGGAGCCTTCTTCAGGTGTCAGAAAGACAAGGCAGTAAGTAAAGGTAATGTAGTGGGAGAACAAAGGCTGGGAGAGAGGAGGAGTGAGAGGTAGGAGCAGGGGACAGAAAGAGAGGCCAATCAAGAGGTGTGAAGTCAGAATAGGTGTAGAGAGGTGTGAAATGAAACTTGCAATGAATGGAGAAAATTTAGAAGAAGAGTAGTCTGTCGTTAAGAGAAGGGGGAAGGTGTAATCCTAGCTGTGGGATAATTTTGGTTTCGGTAGTCTTTCTGATGTATGAGTTCGGAATTCAGGTGGGTAGCTGCGTCAGCATGCGTAGGCTGCAAAGGAACAAGTAATAGGTTTATTCCATGCTGAAAAAAAAAAGAAGAAAGAAAGAAAACACAATGTAGACTACCGAAACCAAAATTATCCTGCAGCTAGGATCACACCTTCCCCTCTCTCCTAGCCTTTGTTCTCCCACTACATTACCTTTGCTTACTGCCTTGTCTTTCTCACACCTGAAGAAGGCTCCACAGCCGAATCGTTGTGTTTTCTTTCTTTCTTTCTTCTTTTTTTCAGCATGGAATAAACCTATTACTTGTTCCTTTGCAGCCTACGCATACTGACACAGCTATCCACCTGAACTTATATTGAATATGTGACTAATAGGTAATGTAGAGACTTAAGCCTGGAGTGATATGCTGCCAGGGTCTGGTGTGAGTAAGTAGTCTATTTGCAGAGTTTTCTTCATATTTCAATTTGTTAAGAAGAGAGTTAGGGAATTAAGAATTGGAAAAATCAAGCCTTGATGTTATAAATGCATGAATCAGGCACTCAGCACATTGATAGAATTTGCCTAACGCAGGCAGTATTTGTAAGGAGAAAGAAAGATGTCTTAATCAAATTTTACACACAAGTCTCAAAAGACAGGAGAGGATGCAGTGTGACTCCCATATTCTTAACTACGGCTGACATGGGAAAAAACAAAATTGTTTCACCATATTTTTGTTTTGTCACTACTTCGGAGAATTTGATGTCAACCAGAGTTTGATGTCATGCAAACAAGAGATAAGTGACTGAAGGGGGAGACCAGAGGGAGAAAACGTTCTAACATAAGTCTGAGTATCATCTGAATAGCAGTGAAACTGAAAATCATATTCCGATGTTTAATGTAAAAACAAAATTTCATTAGACTATTTTAGATTCAAAGGACCTGTTACTGGTAATTGTAAAAATAACCCTTCTTCCTTCCTTTGTTTAACTTAAAGAATTCCGTGAAGAAATCCTTAATCATGAAACCATCACATATAATAATTCATCCAGATACACACACTCACACCGGAGTCAATTTGCCAGAAACAATCTCCCAGAGTAAGTCTTTGGACTGCGCAGTACTGTACAGTACAATATATGATTTAAAGTTTTAAATTTAAAGTTAAATTGTTTGCTGATTACTGGATGCTGAAATTTGGATTAAGACAAAATATAGATTTTCTCAATTTTGGATGTAAACCTGAAAGAGATACATCGTGTTCACGACAAGCTATAATAGTGGACTATGTTTTTATGGGCTTTGAACCACCTTGCACTACTGGCACTACCTGGCACTACTGGAGGGTGATATGGCTGGCAGCCATATCAACCTGCAACTCACAACTGGCAACCCACTGAAGCTAAGCAGGTGTGAGCCTGGTCAGTACCTGGATGGGAGACCTCCCGGGAAAAACTAAGGTTGCTGCTGGAAGAGGTGTTAGTGGGGCCAGCAGGGGGCGCTCACCCTGCGGCTCATGTGGGTCCTAATGCCCCAGTGTAGTGACGGGGACACTATACTGTAAACAGGCGCCGTCCTTCGGATGAGACGTAAAACCGAGGTCCTGACTCTCTGTGGTCATTAAAAATCCCAGGGTGTTTCTCCAAAAGAGTAGGGGTGTAACCCCGGCATCCTGGCCAAATTTCCCCATCGGCTGTTATCAATCATGGCCTCCTAACAATCCCCCTCTGTGAATTGGCTTCATTACTCTGCTCTCCTCCCCACTGATAGCTGATGTGTGGTGAGCGTTCTGGCGCACTATGGCTGCCGTCGCATCATCCAGGTGGATGCTGCACATTGGTGGTGGCGGAGGGGAGTCCCCATTACCTGTAAAGCGCTTTGAGTGGAGTGTCCAGAAAAAGCGCTATATAAGTGTATGCAATTATTATTATTATTATTATTACATTACACTCTATTGCCCATTACCACTATAAGGACAATAAAGTTAAAAAAAAGACTTTCAAAATGTTTCCAAAACGTCCACTTGTTACATTTTAGCTGCTTAGTTACAGTACATGATTCCATATTAATCAAGTGGTATTAAATCATTACAACTTTTTTTTTACAAAAACAGCAAGTGGTGTTCTTACTACGTATTCTTAAAAAAGGAAAATATGTTATAACATTTTATGAAGTACAGTATATAAACTTTATAATGTTAGAACCTAAACCCACTTGTAAGTCACCAATTTAAAGACTTTGATGCATAAAATATTTATGAAAAAGGCGGAATACGGTCGTTTACTTTTGTCCAACTGAGCAATCTTGCTTTTATAAAATATACCTACTTTTTAATCAGTTTAATGTTTAACATGCTGTCATACATAGTTTAAAATTATTAAAAGTTTATACAACTTAAATTCTGTAATTGGAAAAGATTTGTTCCTCAGCATTGACCGGGATTCCAAACCAGGCGTTTTCTGGCAACAGCCCAAATTTTTCACATGCCATGTTAAGCTTTCACTGCTCCACCTGGCGGTTTAACAAATTAGTGCAGCCCTATTTCAAAACCCTTCGGTACCCTGCATCCCATGCACTTCAAATTACTGCAGTATCTCCTACGCGTTTTGTATGGCTGGATTTGTATATAGGGTTCTCTTTATTTTTATTTTACAAGATACTCATCTAAATATATTGAACTTAAGTTTGTATTTATATTTAAAAACACACAAATGACAATTATGAAACAAGATCTGTTAAGTTAATATCTTGATTGTTATTTGTAATCATCACATACAGTAGTTGATGATCTGCTTGACATTTCATTGTTCCAATAACCCAAGTTAAACTGCAGTGCATTTTGATGCCTCTTTTGTCTTTCCAGAAAATATCAAATACTGTTCGCAGCTATAAAATCTATAGACACATAATGTCTGTAATATTTAATTTTCATGTCTTTCATGAAAATATAGTATGCTGGAAATTGTATTTCTTTGTTCAATTATCATGTTTTTAATGCTGGCTGCAACATTTTAAGAACTGCAATTGTTACATGTACAGATGCAGCCATTCAAAATGCGCGGGCAATACCGCATTATTTTGCGGTGCGCTTTACGCGGTCTACCGCGAGTTACCGTAAATTCTCCAATAATACCGCAATTAAAATAATAGTATCCGGAATTTCCGCAAGGTGGAGCTAATAAAGCTCAACCTCTCATGTTTGAGCTGTCGCCATCAAAGTCTTTAACGAAGATATTACTAATAGTATTAATAATGAATGACCTTGGACAAGCTGTAAACTCAAAGTATTGCCCTGGTCCACATTCTTTTTTTCATTGACCGTCTTTGTAAAAGTAACACCACAGCATTTCGCAATCACGCATTTGTTTCCAAACATGCAAAGTACAGTAATTTTTGAGAATCGATTCACCATGCCTTTCACATGCTCATAAAAGAGATTGATTTAGGAACATAAACATATTACTGTATGCAAACTGTACTGTATACAGTATGTATATGTATATTTAATGTCTTAACTGTGCCCGTTTAAGTATTGAATATTTATATGGAATTTTACCACTGAAGGGAAATCTTAGTACCTGAGCATAAAAAGAATAGGAGCATACTGTAACGCGTGTGAAAGCCATAAACGATATTAATTTTGGAACTTAAACATACAGTATATGGCTGGTCTCGTTACTTTAAAGAAAACATACACACCAGTATTCCATTTCTCCCTAAACATTTTAAGCATCGAAGTCTTTAACTAACGTGATACCGGAGTCAACAAGCATAATTTTAGAATTTGATTAAAAGGGAATATAATATGGAATTGCGTATATAAAGAAATTAATAAAAATATAATTATATTCATGTACCGCAACACAAGAATAGTACACACTGTACATTGTCTGTTGCAACGTAAATTGCAAAAATGCACTTGGAATCTGTCCAAGCCCTACTTTGTCAGGCATTTTCTTTTACTGCAACGGACATAAAAACTCCCTTGCTTTTAACAGAGCGTTTCATAATTTCTAACTACGAAAATTATTTAAACTGCGACACTTATCATTCAACCAGAGCTCGAAATATCACAAGGATCCTCTAGAGCACAGCAAAGACTGTATTAGAAGAATAGCGTATCTAAAAAAATTAATAAGATATAATTATATTCGTGTAGTGCGACAAGGCTGTGTAGGGCTGTTTCACCTCTGTCTTCATGTGACTCTATTCAAAAGCCATTTAGCAAAGAGGGGATGAGAAGAGTGACAAACTAGTATACTTTAGATCTTTTTTTCTGAACCGGGGAAAATCATCATGTTTCTCTATAACAATAATAAAAAACATCATTTTACATATCACCTTTGAAAGTGGCATCTCAAAGCAATACAGTAGATGGAAAAACAGTTAAAAGGACCAAAGTAAATACCAGACAAACGCAAATGCGTTTTTAATAAAATGCTTTTATTCATTCAGCAGAGAGTGAGAGGGTCATCCAGCAGAGAGAGACACACATAATGGTTTTCATTGACAAAAAGTAATTGTTTTTTTACATTCCTCTTGTCTAACAGGAATGTTTTGTTTGTGGACAGACTGTTAGACTAGAGGAAAAGAGCGCTTCCTTCTACGAAGCATTTCGTTGATCCGATCACAAATTATTTTCCAGTCGCACGAAGTTAGGGTTGAGAATCTCCGATTCACCATGCTACTAATGGTTTCCCGGAGATTGCAAGGCAAGGCACTTTTGCCTCTGGACCCATCGAAATTTACAGACGTGGTCCACCCCCAGTAAATTTCAAAAGTTACAAGATTTCGAAACACGGGGGCGGCGTAGCAGTCGGTTCTTGCTTTCCCGTCCAATGAAAGGCAGGTTCCTTTTGCCGAAGTCGGGAGACATTAGAGGCTTGCCAAACCCGGACTGTTAAACCAACGCATTAGCATGTCAAACCCCATTGAGGAGCCAGGCGCAATAATTGTTTTGTCCCTTGATTTACTGATCTGCATTAATTACAGAAATCGAGTTCCTGCTTTGCAGACGACCTGGTCCTGCTGTTGCCCACAGAACAGAGGCTCCGGCAGAACCTGGCGCTGCTGGAGCAGCACTGTCAGACCTGGGCGCTGACAGTCAATCTGGACAAGACCAGAGTTATGGTTTTCCAGAAAAAAAGCCAGACCCCCATTAGTCTTCCTGAGATCGTCGGATTATGAACGAATAAAAGCATCTTATTAAAAACGCATTAGCGTTTGTCTGGGTATTTACTTTGTAATCTGTGGTTTACATCTACTGTATTGTTTTGAGATGCCACTTTTAAAGGTGATATGTAAAATAAAGTTTTTTATTATTGTTATAGAGAAACATGATCAGATTTTCCCTGGTTATGAAAAAAGATGATTAAAGTCTGTAATCTTTCCACTTGTATGTCATCGGAAAATACAAGAAGTTTCTGCTTTGTGCTAAGACATTAACGAGTACAACCCCCCTCTCTGCGGGAGTGCTGGCTGTGACGAATTAACCCGGTTTCACAGGTATTTTATGTAATTAATGCAGATCAGTAAATCAAGGGACAAAACATCAAAACAACAAAAAATAAGGGGTTATTCCGCCCGGCTCCTCAATGGGCTTTGACGTGCTAATGCGTTGGTTTAACAGTCCGGGTGTGGCAATGTTTTTTATTATTGTTATAGAGAAACATGATCAGATTTTCCCCGGTTCAGAAAAAAATATCTAAAGTACTGTACTGTATACTAGTTTGTCACTCTTCTCATCCCCTCTTTGCTAAATGGCTTTTGAATAGAGTCACATGAAGACAGAGGTGAAACAGCCCTACACAGCCCTGTCGCAGTACATGAATATAATTATATCTTATTAATTTCTTGAGATACGCGATTCTTTTAATACAGTCTTTGCTGTGCTCTGGAGGATCCTTGTGATATTTCGAGCTCTGGTTGAATGATAAGTGTCGCAGTTTAAATAATTTTCGTAGTTAGAAATTATGGAACGCTCTGTTAAAAGCAAGGGAGTTTTTATGTCCGTTGCAGTTTTTTTGCAACATGAATATAATTATATCGTTATTAATTTCTTTAGATATGCGATTCCATATTATATTCCCTTTTAATCAAATTCTAAAAGTATGCTTGTTGACTCCGGTATCACGTTAGTTAAAGACTTCGATGCTTAAAATGTTTAGGGAGAAATGGAATACTGGTGTGTATGTTTTCTTTAAAGTAACGAGACCAGCCATATACTGTATGTTTAAGTTCCAAAATTAATATCGTTTATGGCCTTCACACGCGTTACAGTATGCTCCTATTCTTTTTATGCTCAGGTAGTAAGATTTCCCTTCAGTGGTAAAATTCCATATAAATATTCAATACTTAAACGGGCACAGTTAAGACATTAAATATACATATACATACTGTATACAGTACAGTTTGCATACGGTAATATGTTTATGTTCCTAAATCAATCTCTTTTATGAGCATGTGAAAGGCATGCTGAATCGATTCTCAAAAATTACTGTACTTTGCATGATTGGAAACAAATGCGTGATTGCGAAATGCTGTGGTGTTACTTTTACAAAGACGGTCAATGAAAAAAAGAATGTGGACCAGGGCAATACTTTGAGTTTACAGCTTGTCCAAGGTCATTCATTATTAATACTATTAGTAATATCTTCGTTAAAGACTTTGATGGCGACAGCCCAAACATGAGAGGTTGAGCTTAATTAGCTCCACCTTGCGGAAATTCCGGATACTATTATTTTGCTTGCGGTATTATAGGAGAATTTACGGTAACTAGCGGTATTTACCGGTAACTCTGCGTACTTAGCGGTAGACTGCGTACAGCGCACCGGAAAATAATGCGGTATCGCCCGCGCATTTTGAATGGCTGCATCTGTACAGTTTGTAACGTAGGGATTTCTATATGTCTTTATTTAGTGGTTACATTAGTGACAAAGGCTAAACTTTTAGCTTCAGTAACGCGTACATATCTCCCCTTTTTATAAAACGACATGGTTGAAAACTGTTCCAGAGCCACTGTTGTTTCATCAGTGAAAAGTACATCATGAAATGCCTCTCCCTGTTCAATCCACTGGAAAAAAGAAAAGGAGCATAAAGCGTCTGATGGTCATAAACGATATTCATTTAGGAACAGCATCAGAGATATGTTTTTAACTGCACTGCATCGGAGAGAATACCATAGTGTGTTTTGTTTTACTCCCTGGCGGAAACTGGCTTCCATAAGAATCAGTATGGCTCAGAGATTAAATGAAACTTCACTCGCACCAAACGAATGTATATTTCTAAATATCACAACATGATCGAATTTAAGTCATTTTAATAACAATGAATAGTCACCTAGGCGTTACAATATAAACATTTATATTGATTTAAATCGCGTTTTGATTTAAATCGCAAAAGCGGGTTTAAATATGTGTTTTTTGATTCACAATCAGACAAATGCGAAATAAATTGATATCTTTGTCTTCTAAGTATCTTAATAAACTTTCAGCATAGCTTTCTCCCAGTTTAGGACAGACACAAGAACTCAGACTTGCGTAGTTAAAGCAAGTTAAAGCCTTGATTTTATACAGTGGTGTGAAAAGTGTTTGCCCCCTTCCTGATTTCTTATTTTTTTGCATGTTTGTCACACTGAAATGTTTCAGATCATCAAACAAATTGAAATATTAGACAAAGATAACACAAGTAAACACAAAATGCAGTTTTTAAATGAAGGTTTTTATTATTAAGGGGAAAAAAATCCAAACCTATATGGCCCTGTGTGAAAAAGTGATTGCCCCCTAAACCTTATAACTGGTTGGGCCACCCTTAGCAGCAACAACTGCAATCAAGCGTTTGCGATAACTGGCAATACATTTTTTACAGCGCTGTGGAGGAAGTTTGGCCCACTCATCTTCGGAGAATTGTTGTAATTCAGCCACATTGGAGGGTTTTCGAGCCTTAACCGCTTTTTTAAGGTCATGCCACAACATCTAGATCAAATTCAGGTCAGGACTTTGACTAGGCCACTCCAAAGTCTTCATTTTGTTTTTCTTACGCCATTCAGAGGTGGACTTGCTGGTGTGTTTTGGATCATTAGTTAAATCAGAGTTAAAAAACAGTTTTTATGCGAGAAAAATGGGTGATTTTTCTTCCTCGTGATCAGCTCAGAATCTTTGTGTACGCTGTAAGGTTTTTACTTCTTAATTAAACGTTTAAAATACACGAATTTCATAAAGACAACACACGTTTCGAAGAGAAAAAATCCCATTATTTTCTCTTCCGGTTGTTTGAAACTGATCGGCAGGTCTTTTTTTCCCAATCAGAGGCTCTGAAAATAGCGTACCGCCCACTGCGCTCCGTCAGAGAGGGGCGCGGCACCGAGAGAGGGAGGAGTCGCGGAGCTCAGCAGCACAGAACGAATGTTCTGCTGCCTGGAGCGCTTATGGCAGTAATCGCGTCTGCATTTATAACTTAGTTTTTAAAATTAATCAAGCAATATGAAGCATCTCTTTTTACTTTTAAGTCACTTAATTATCATTAAGCACAGCTTTCTCACCACTTAGACTACTTTTTGATACCATCCTTAGACAAAGCAGAAACTTCTTGTTCTGTCTAATGACATTACGAGTGGAAAGATTACAGATTTTAATCGTCTTTAATTTTGTTACGTTATACATTTTAGAAACGTTTCATCCATACAAACACCACAAAACTATTCTCGATTGTATTTCTGAATGGTATTTTACACTTAGTTCACTGTTTTAAATACATCTAATTAAGAAAGTAAGGTGTTAGCATAAACTATTAGCAATCAATAATATTAAATTTAGCACTGTAATAAGTTGTTGCACTTTCCCCCGCATCTTGTAAAAATATATTTTCATTGTTCAAATATATATTAAGTCTGACTATCGTATAAAAAGTTAAATACAAAACTAAAGAAAAAATAGGGTTAAATATAATTCAAAATATTTTGCTAACAATGTTAACTGTTTATGAATAATAAAATGTATTAACTAAAGAGTAGGATGGCACAGTTGTTAGTATGTTTTTTTGTTTTGTTTCTTTTTCATAAATACAACAGTAGTACCTGATGTCTCAGTGGCTTTCAAAATTATTATTATGCATGCAAACCTGTGAACTAGAAAGATAACTAAGATATCCATCCATTTAGAATGGTGGCAAAGTGGTTAGCATTGTTATCTTGCAGCACTGGGTCCTAGGTTCAATTCCTACCATCCTGTGTGTGTGGGGTTTACATGTTCTCTCTGGGTTACATGGTTTTTCTCCATTTGTGTGATATGACTCCCTCTCGCACTCCAAAACATACTGGTAAGTTAATTGGTTTATGGGAAAACTGGCCCTGGTGCGTGTGTGTTTGTGTCTGTCTCTCCTGTGATGGACTGGCGCTATGTCCAGGGTGTATTCTGCCTTGTGTCCGTTGCTTACTGGGATAGGCTCCAAATCCTCTGTACTGGATAAAGAGATTAGAAATGGATGGAAGTAAAGGCACTGTGTGGATGGAACTATACACAGTGTTAGAAACCCACTATGAAATGGCAGCATCTCACTGAGAATAACATTTTTATAGTGCTGGCTTAAGGAAACAGCCTTTCCACCTCTCTTGCACATCAGTATCCATACCTAGTTATTTAAACAAATTGCCTCTAATTATAAACATCTTAATATGCTGGCTCTGTGGGTCCGCATCAGCTATGTTTGCCCATTCCTTCAATTCATGTGCATCCAACACACAGTTCAATGCCAGCAACTACACAAAATCTAAAATACACTCCTCATTTCAGTATCTATGTAAACATACAATCTGTTAACTTCATCATCTTCATCAAAAGTATGCCTAACCCCATTAGGAAGTGTTCTTGTTATCAGTTATTCCTCAGCTTTCCCCAAATTATCTTCTTCTTACCAGCATCTCTAGTCTTTTATCCTGCAATAACTCAGCCAACACTTAAATCTCCAAAAGCTGCTTGTGTTAATTTCTTTAAATCACAAATATAATGTGTAAATACTGGCCATGTAATACTCTGCATTGTGGAATAATAGTTTATTTTAAAGGGAACTAGAGAAACTAAGAACTAGAGAAATCAAGAAAGGCTTTTTTTTCTAGAATTAATAAATGCACATCCTGTTCACTGGGGAAATTAAATCCACACTGAGCAATCTTCAATATGTTGAGAATATGACAGCGAGAATCCTATCAGGGATGCATTGCACCTGTTTTCAAGTCCTTGCACTGGTTACCTATCAGGTTTCGAGTCAACTTCAAAATCCTTATCCTCATTCAGTACCTACAGTATATGGCTTATTATCTGTCTACTCCCCACCTTTGTCCGTCTGACTCTGGTCTTATAGCTGTCCTCAAGAACATCTATATTCTGTGGGTGACAGGGTCTTCTCTAGCTGCACACCAGAGCTCTCAATTTGTATTCCCAGTGATATCAGTCACGTACCCTGAGTGCATTTAAATCTAACCTCAGAACCTTTCTTTTCAGAAGACTTAGTGTCTGTATCTGCTTCATTTTCTAATTTTGTTAGCACCTCTAACTGCTTGTCTTTCTTATATGTATTTACTTTGTAATCTGTGGTCCTTTTATCTGTTTTTACATCTACTGTATTGCTTTGAGATGCTACTTTTAAAGGTGATATATAAAATAAAGTTTTTTATTATTGTTATAGAGAAACATGATCAGATTTTCCCTGGTTCAGAAAAAAAAGATCTAAAGTATACTAGTTTGTCACTCTTCTCATTCCCTTTGCTAAATGACTTTTCATACTAATCTGATCAATCTAACTGCCTGTTTTCTGTGCTTTCTCTATCCTGCTAGATTTGCAATTATTCTGAAAATTTTCTTCTTGAAATAACTCATTTCTAAATACCTTTTTTCACTGTTAACATCTTGCAGAAACTCTGCGACAAAATATACACTTAGCTCAACCTGACAGTTCATCCTGCTACCAACATTGAATAAAAAAAATCTTAAGATTTCTATATTTATGTCTTTATTTAGTGGTTTCATTAGTGACAAAGGCTAAACTTTCTTGGAAAAATGTATTTTATGTGTTGCGGAAAAAACTGACTTGCTTTAACAAAATATGTATATAAATCCTTTCACCTGCCAATCTACCTGAATGCCCAACTATCTGAGAAGCCCTCCATGAAACCATGGTTGCTATTAATTCCTTTAGGGCTCACCGACAGAATTGCTGTTTTTTATGCATGATAATTTTCTGATTCCTCACTCTGTTTCATGTTTATAGATAAGACTTTATTGATCACGAAGGGAAATTGATGTACATGTTCATGTATATGATGAACATGTTTGCATGTTCTTTTGTAACATACACCTTTTTGTGATTTTTTTGTATATCTAAGCAAGTGTTCCTGCATCCCTCTTCTGCACTATAGTCATGGCTTTTTTTCTGTTTGCTTATTTCAAAGCAACACCTGCTCCATTTCTAAAACTTTTTCCCCACGTGCATTTTTGCACACCTCTAGCACTTTAACGTCCTGAATTTTCATTTGCATTAATTTGTAGAATGAATTTGAGTTTTAGCCATAAAAAGCTTAAGTTTTCACTATCTTTTGTTTCTTGTCCTACAACTGTTATTTTTGATCACCGAATTATTGTACTTGACATCATTCAGCCTTTCCTGAACGTCTATGACAGGCAGAGAGAGTGCTGTTTCTGGTGCGATCTTTTGCAGCTGACATTTCACTGTTTTAAACGAACAAGAAATTAGATTGCTCATAAATCAGTTATTCTATATAAACACAGCGTAACTGCCCTCCGAAAATCCTCTTTTTCTTGTTCGTTTTAGAGAACTTGATCGAAACTGATTTTAGAATTAATAGCAGTAAATACTGATGTTTTGCGCCCTCTTACCACAAAAATATATGTTTTGTAGCTGGGATTAACTTTATTTCGTACGCGTAGCTACTGTGATTCGGACACGGAACAGTTAAAGATGGCGGCAAATCAGACACCCAGAGAGGGGGGGGGGGCGTCTTCTCGCCTCCATAACTAAAATGCCAAATAGGAGTGGCTTAAGCGACATACACAGTCGTGTAACTGACAGTTTGAGGTAGCCTATCGTGTAAATTTCACTTTGTTGCTGATGGGTTAAGCTTTCAAAACTCTGCCCCAAAGTCATGTGACTGATTTTTCGCCCTGTTTCGTTGGTTAAACGCAATGAGCACAAGCACCACCATGGTAACTGGGATGTGTAGTTTTTAATTCCGTTTGAATTATAACTCTACGTACTGTCTTCATATTTGGCCAGGGCTTTAAAGAGAAGGCGCGCCAAAACATTTTGGTGCCGTCGTCTCCGCTTTAAAGGTACCCCCGTGCTGGAAGAATTTGACCTAGGAACGTTTGCCCAGTGTATTAAAAGTATACTAGTGACAACATATAATGATGTGTTCCGGCTTAACGAGTACAACCCCCCTCTCTGCGGGAGTGCTGGCTGTGACGAATTAAACCGGTTTCACAGGTATTTTCAAAGTAGAAGGGGGCGAGATTTCCAGCGAAAGACACCTCCCCCCTCCAAAACCAAGGAAGTACAGTACTTACTAGTTAAGAAAGCTAGGCTCCTCAATGAAATCGCTTTAACATGCTAATGCGTTGGTGTAACAGTCCGGGCGTGGCAAGCTTCTAATGTCAACTCGACTCGATTGGAAGACAATGAACATATTCTAGCCCTAAATGAATCAATAGCAAACATGGTTTACATAAAATACATTTTTCCAGGAAAGTTTATAATAATATGATCTATAGTTTAAATCTGAGCCTAAATAAAAAGAAAAAGCATTTTCAGAGAGCAATTACGCTGTGTTTATGTAGAATAAGTGATTAGGTTTATGAGCAATCGAATTACTTATTCGTTTAAAACACCATATAAAATAAAGTTTATTATTAATTTGCTGGACAGAGCGGTGAACATTATTATGCATAAGACAAAGATAATGATCCTGATCCTGAAATCTGTGTACGCTGTAAGGTTTTCACTTCTTAAACTTTTAAAATACACGTTTCGAATAGAAAGAAATCCTCTTCCTGGTACAGTATGTACGTATTGCAAACCAGCACGTCTTTTTTCTCCAATCAGAGGGGTGTCAGATGGTGTCAGCCAATCACCATTCTGAAGCCCTACCATAATCTCTGGTATGGGGAGACCCCAGAATTCTGTCCCATAGTTTAGACAGATGATAGATACTTTTATTGATCCCGTGAGGGAAATAAAGTAAATCATTTTCATTTTAGGAAATTATTAAACGCTCGGTTAAAAGCAAAGGAGATTGTCTGTTATAGTGGACATAAAAACAAGAGTTCGCTGGCATTATATCCTAGAAGACACAGACCGGCGCCAGACCGGGAGAATGCCCGCAGCGTAAAAGAAAATGCCTGATGAACTAGGGATTGGACAGTTTCCAAGTGCTTGTACAATCGATGGAAATGTTCAAATAAATGTGCAAAAGAAATAAACAAAATAATCATTTATTTATTTATCATATTGGCTAGCTAATGTCCTCTCTTTGCTAGTTAGTGGCTGTGTTTCTGCGTTGGGTAGCAACGGGTGACTGTTCTCAGGCGGAAGATGTAAACAGCTTAATTTTCGTGTTAAATATTTTTTTTAAATTAAAATTCATTCTATACAGCAATCGCATATTTGGGTACCGTTTCATAAAACTTTCATGCTTAAAATGTTTAGGGAGAAATGGAAGACCGGTGTGTATTTTTTCTTTAAACTACCAAGACCAGCCATACACAGTACAGTTTACATACAGTAATGTTTATGTTCCTAAATTAATATCGTTTATGACCTTCAGATGCGTTATGCTCCTCTTCTTTTTATTCTCAGCTACTAAAATTTCCCTTTAGTGGTAAAATTCCATATAAATATTCAAAACTAAGCGGATTAAAATGTGCACAGTAAAGAGATTAAATGATTAAATCTTTTCACTACCAACCAATGCACCACGAGTGCCCCTGTCTGCCATTTTGGCCAGCCAATCACTTACTTGTGGTAAGTGGCTTGTGGGTATGTTACCGTACCGCGGGTTTGCACCGCGCATTTTGAATTGCTGCATCTGTATGATTTATAAAAAAGTAAATCTTAAATACAGGTGGTGTTGCATACCTTGTTTTTATATAGGAAACAGAGGTCAACTAAAGAACAGAAATTATGGTTTGAAGAAGTGTGTTACATAAAAATGATAACGTACTTATACATAAGGTGCTTATCTCAAATATGAAATCACTTATAAAACATATCAATCTGAATGATCAATGATATGAACCTCTTGTGCTGTGTAACAGATCTAAGCAAAATAATCTGTTTTGACACCAAAAGCTGACAAAATTTCAACACCAAATACACCACAAGTATAAGGATAAAAGATTTATATTAAATTGCTGTTACAGCCATAGAGTTTATCTGTTAGAATGAAAAATATAGGACTTCAGCACTATTGAGAGTTTAAAATAAAAGCACAGAAAGTGGTTAATTTTTAAATTCCCTGTGTTACGACACAATGTGTTGATGGAGAAAGCCACATCTTACTGACTAGAGTCCAAGAGCAGATACCCAGAGAAGGCTTGTGGAGAGAGACAAAGGCAGATGGAGATAGCCTAAAGTAAGTTGGCGAAAAGGAGACTGGCAGAGAATACCAAGGCAAGTGGAAACAAACGGTGATTATTGAATCTAGATGGAAAATAATAGTTGATAAAACAGGGGGCGAGCACACATATCAGAGCTCAATCAGACAGTGTGGCTGCACCACCACATAGAATCAAAGATAGTTTGTAACCATGTCACTGGTCCTGTGTTTGCAAAAGCAACAGACGAAGTTGAGGAGGAACAGAGAATCTTTCAGACAGAATAACCTTCTGAGATGCAGGTTAGTGTTGCTGAGTGAACTATCTAGGTCAGAAGTTAATGATATAGTACTAGATCAGCGGCAGATGAAGGTTTATATTGTCAGGACCTGATTAAATTATTTTATTATTACTTATTTATTGGAGGGAGGAGCCTGGGACAATCTGCCCAAGTGACTATAAACAGCTCTGGTTGGAATGCAACTCCACTTGGGAATGTGCACGGTGTTTGAGGATATCAAGGGCTGCAAACTCTGACTGGCCCAGGCACAACATCATGGCTTTGGGGAGTTATCCCAATCACTCTTGCGGTTCTCAAAATAAATATTGAGAGTTTTGCTGGAACTACTTAGTGAAGGAAAGATAAAGTGCCAGACTTCATTTTATACTTTTTTCATTCACTTTTTTAGTTTGAAGTGAAATAATGTTAGTCTTCATTTCACTTCATTTAATTTCTCTTAACACCATCCAGTATATGTCCAGTATGTTGACTCTCAAATTACAGAACAAAGTTTGGAATTCACCATCCATCTTGATTAAAAGGCAACAAAACAATATAGATGGTAGATGGACTACATTACTTATTTTTAACTAAAAAATATCCAATACGTCTACTTCACATTTTCAACAGCTTGTTTAGAGCTGAGCTGTAAACCATGTATACTGTAATTCCATTCATTAAGACATACTCAACCATCAGTGTGCTTTCAAACTAATGCTGTGTGCAGATATTAGATGTTATACAAACACAAGGCAGCATCTTGATTTGAACAATTTCATAACTTTATGTTAGCATTATTTTGTTGACACTTTAATCATAAAGCAGTTCACATGCATTACAATTAGCAAAGTAAAATTAGTACATTCTTAATACAAAAATATGAAATCACAAGTCTAATTATTTCAACATTTTTAAATGTAATTTTCATAATTAATGTAGTGCAATACAATAATTGATACAATGTGCAGAAAATTGAAACTTAAGTTAATGTAAAATTCAATATAATATAGATGTGAAGGGAAGAGGACAGAACAGTGCTGATGCAATAATATTTGTACAATAATAAGTCGCATAATTAAAATTGTAGGTGTTTTTAATAAAGATTTGAAGTAACATTTACTTTTTTGTTTTACAGCAATAATAATAACCAAGATAATATTGATGATTTTATTAATTTTAATTAATTTTATTTGGAATCTAGAATTGTAAATACTTTCAGTGAACTGCTGAAACATCTAAATACACCTGGAAGAAAAAATTACATTTCTGTGACATGTCTCAGCAGAACACGTTACAGAATCTTAATCTCTGATACACTGTAAGCACTATGGAACTTTAAGGAGAGTGTATTTTGAAGGATATATTTATATATCATATAAATATATATATAGCTAGCAACCATATCACCCTGCAGCTCTCAACTGGCTACCCACTGAAGCTAATCAGGGTTGAGCCTCGTCAGTGCCTGGATAAGAGACCTCCTGGGGAGCTATAGATGCTGCTGGAATTGGATTTAGCGGGACCAGTGGGTGGCCCCCACCCTGCGGTCTTTGTGGATCCTAATGCCCTGGTATAGTGGCGGGGACATTATACTGTAGTGGGTGCCATCTTTCGGATGAGACGGTAAACCGAGGTCCTGACTCTCAGTGGTCATTAAAGATTCCAGAGCATTTCTCACTAAGAGTAGGGAGTTATCCCAATGTCCGGGCCAAATTTCCCCCCTCGGCCTTTACCGTGGCCTTCAAATTGTCCCCATGTATGATTGGCTTGCACTTGCCCTCCGATGGACTGCCTCCCTGTCCAGGGTGTACCTGCCTTGCGCTCGTTGCTTTCCAGATAGGCTCCAACTTCCCGTGACACAGTATGGTATAAAGCGGTTTGGCAAATGACATGACATAAATATATATTATATATTTCTAAACAGCATGTATCCAGCAGGTCCCAGAAGATACTTGCTCAAGACAAAAAAAAAGTAGATTCTCTTAAGCCTTTCTGCTGTGATCCACTTGCTCATGACCAGGTGTGTATTGGCACTTTGCAGGATATGGTCATATCTGGGTAATGGCATAGCTCAAGCTTAATTCAGCAATGCCTACAACATATGGTTCTGTGTCACCATAAAAAAATGACTTTACTTTTTGAGCCACTCACTTGTTTAGAAAAGGTTACTTATTAGCAGTTGGCGATAGTGAGAGACAGTAGAGCCTTGATTTTCATGGGCGGCTGTTTTTTTTATTAAAACAAAAAGGTCAAGAATGGTGAAGTTGTTGATGATGAAGAGTATGGTGATTGTAATCGGTAAAAAGGAGTGGGTATGTTGAAAACTTTTATAGGACGAGACGAGCAACCGCTATACAAAGTAAATGAAGTAATGAAAGAGAAGCAATGCAACATAAAACATCAGAAGCAGTTTTGGATGCTTAAGGAAAGCAGAAAGATGAAGAACACCATCTGTCTGTCTAGCGATAATTGCAGTAGTCTGTTCTAAACAAAATTAGGGACTGGACTAAAAACTGTGTAGAATTTATACTGTGCAAAGCTCAGAGAGGGCCAATCATGGAATATTCTGTGAGAAAGATAAAGAGCTGTTTGGGAAAAGGTTGTCCAAGGGATTCAGAGATAAAAGGGTTCAAGTAAACCAGATGCCAGTTCTGTGTGGGAGGGACCAAGGGAGTTGATTTTGTAAATAAGGGGGGTGCACGATCTTGTTGAGTCCAGAAAGGAAACAGCTAGAGAGAACTGAGGGATTTAAGACAGAGGATATTAAAGCATGTGGAAAAAAGTCAAGACACTAAACTTTTGTCTTAAGACTAAACTCATTATCTTATAATTTGAAAGAATTAAAAGTAAATAGTTTAATAAAGCAACAAATTACATCTGTGAACAACTTTCATTACTGATGGATAGTGCAGGTCTGAATTTAAATACATATTTGCAATCGTATCATTCATTTTAAGAAGACTGTTCCAATCCTTTTGCACACTTCTTTGGCTTCATCTTATTCACTGCTGTGGGTCTCAGTGCTCCTTACAGGATCTGACATTTTACTAAACGAAAGAAAAAAAGAAGACAAATAACATTACTGGAAGTTTTTTAAGCAAACATAATTAAAATTTAAAATGTACAATTTGGCTCTTTGTGAAAAAATAAACACATTGAAAGGTAGCCTTTAATTATGAGGAATTTGTTAGAGAGTGCTTCAGGTTACCAATAGTCAGTTCATAAACTGAAAATTATGATCACTTTATTAGCCATATACAATTTCTTGTATTAGGAATTTGTCTTTTCACATACCCCAGCTTTCTCTCCATGAGACACAGACAGGGAGAGAAGCTTAGGGTCAGAGTGCAGGGTCAGCCATTGTACAGCTCCCCTGGAGCAATTGGGGTTAAGGGCCTTGCCCAGGGGCCCAACAGAGTAGAATTCCTCTGCCAGCCGCAGGATTTGAACCAGCAACTTCACAGCCACAGGCGCAGATCCTTAGCCACAGTGCCACCGCTCCGCAGTTACGTACGGTATGTTGAAAATATGAAATATTGCAAAAACAAAAGCAAGCTTTTATATATATAAAAGGGTTTGCTTTAAAATTTGTTTAACTTTATCTAGATGTTTCTATACAGTAGGTCCAGCACATAAGAAAAAAAGAAATTCCTCCAACAGTCACAAGTCATGTCTTCTGCACAACAGGCATTAAGCACAAAAGAAGTGAATCTGATAAGTGGCCAATAGACACTTGGGTTGCTGATGTATAACAAGAATATGGTATCCTGATTGGTTTCATAATTCCATCACTGTTTGGCCAGCTCAACAAAGAACATTCAAATAAATCTTTGCACATGACCTAGCCTGCTTTCCAGTGGTATAATGTAATGAAGCAGAAATACTTCGCCACACTACTTAAGAACCTTTTTTTGAGAGCTACTGTATACTTAAATACTTTAATTTTGGGGTTCTTTTAACCCCAATATGTTTTTTTAGAAAAGACAGTATACCCACTCCCTATGTGAATTTTCCATTTTTCAATTATTACCTCACTCAAAGTGTTTTTTTGGGACCTTAGGTTTTGTGAGTCTACCTTGGTTAGAAACATCTTAGGGTGCTTAGGCTGCATTTTTTAGCATAGAGAGATAGGCTCCCATTTATTTTGTGGCATTAAGGGTTCAGCAAGAGAGAGATTTAACTGCGAGTTGTATCACATTTATTTAGAAGGTAGCTAATCTCTTATTTGGCCTCTGAGGCATTAATGAAAAGTTCCTTACTTAATAGAAGTGATTTTTATGGGTGATTAGAATGTTAGGCTTCTGAAATGCCTTGTTTGTAAATACTGTACATAAAGTAACTTGTGTGTTGTGTGTTTTGTTGTGTGTAGTGTAGATTGTGTCTGGTCATAGTAATAAATATTTGTTTAACCAAGTGTGCCTGGATTATTACTCGTTTCACCAAAGCTGTGTCAGAGAACAAAGAATTTGCATGCCTCTAATTATACCAACCACTCGGGTATATTCTGGAGAAATCACTTACAAGATGGAGGTTATGAATAATTATTTTACGTATTGATTAAGTTGCTCTGTCAAAACCTGATTTTACCATTTTCATAACCCCCCATTTGTAACAATATAGAGAATTACCATTCATGATATTAGAGTAAACCTCCCTTATTTTCCTTAACTGTGTCAGTGCAGAATGAGGGATAGTAGAGTGGAATTGCAGTCTCACCAGGGTTTATATCACCAGTTCTGTAGGGTTTGGGCATTTACTGGGACAATTATTAATTGTAGCAGTAAATCACAAAATTGATTCTTTTGATGGCCTTAGAATCCAACCATGCGATATAACTCAAACAACGCACACACACAGGTACTAATACATTTATTAATACATAGAATATGCATATAAACCTAACCGATCTTTTCGAGAGGGTTATCAGAATACAAAAGGTATATATATTCAGTCAGTTACGAAGTGTTACATACTGTATATCAAGAGGACATACGTTCAGTATATCATTCATTTAGATCGTTTCGTAATTGAACTTGGTTACAACTTCTACATTAGATACTCGAAACAAGTACATAACTCTTAGGAATTAAATTGATATCAACTGGTTGGGATAACAATTGAATTCTCGAGCTGTAATGCATTGAAGTTGAATACTCATCCAATCTCTGGGGATTCAGATCTCCTGCGGGCACAAAGAAACAGTTGCAGGCTGTTGCTGTCCAATCCGCGCTCTCTGGCTGCGTGCCAGGCTGTGCTGTGCGGCTTGCGACGTTGCGCTGCTGATGCTCACTGACCGGCTAGTTAGTGTTGGCTTTAACTAGCAAAGTTTGTGCACAGGAGAAAAGATGACTGTGGGTCCAAGCAAGTCAGGAAGAGGACCGGTTCGTTCCTGATGAAGCGCTAGTTCTGAATAGTGATTCAGCTGTCCACAGTTCCTACCTGTTCACGAGGCTTGCTGCTGATGCTAACCTCGGATGGATCCTCTGGTTACTCTCTGGCAACCTCCGCTCTAGACTCTTAGAACAGAGGAAAGTTCTGGCACTCGGACACACTGGCCATTCCGTGGTTGTCCGGGCTGAGTCTCAGGATGGTCAGGAGGCGCGCTGCGCGAATGTCCTGCCCTTGGGAGCCTTCTGCTCCTGGGCCGTCCTGCCCTGGAATTCTCCTTAGAATTCCCTTTAGAATTGTCCGAAAAAGTTCACAGAATTCTCTCAGGCCCTCTGTGTTGCCTGTTTTTACCTGGAGGAACTTCAGCTCGTTCATTGGCTGAAAGTTCCATGGGCATCAGAGTCCCACGTGGGTTACTCGGCACTACCAGTCCCTGATTGGTTGATCAAGGTGAGATATGAGTCACTTACTCCTGACACTTAGGAATGCAGTCCAGATGTCCATCTGGCACTCCCTAGACAGATAGGCGCCAATGGATGACCATTGATCATGATAGCCAGGCTTAGCTAAGTGCATCCCCATTTGGGAGCTGTCCCTTATCAAAAGAAAACATCTTTAAATCAGCCTGCATGAATAGCTTCTCTGTGGCTGCACCACAGAGATGAAGAGAGAGATGAGGCCTCATTTGGGGAAGCACAGCAACACTTAATTCTGTCTTATTAACAAACATTGCCGCTGTAAGGTGCTTGTGCACCTGTGTTGAACACATCACAGAAGGGGATAGAGAACAAGAGATAACTTAGCTGCAGCTAGAAGTCCATGATTTAGAGAAAGGAACATTTTTCCCTTTATATAGGGAGAGAAAAATGAAATAATGAATGTATTAAAAACTTGAATGAATAAATCATTAAAAACATTACATTAAACACCACATAATGCATAGTAGAAACATAAGAATGCAGTTTTGTAAATAAATTAAACACCAGAGAGAACATTAACTTTGTGCCACTAAAAGAGAAACTAAATGTAAAAAAGAGCCTTGGTGGATACTTTGGTATATACTACTTGATATAGTTAAAAGAAGCATTTCCATTTCTCATTCTTTCGTCATATTGAAACCACCCATTGACTAGGGAAAGCAGAGCTGTAAATTCTACAGTAAGTGTCTGCTTGCTTTGGTGATGTACATTACCATATTTACCAAATATGGTACCCATAAGCTGCATCCAGAAATTTGGAATGTGAAAAAGAACTTGACAAAGCACAAGTTACCTTTATGAATAGAAAAGCTTGAAATGAAGAATGTTCTCTGATTTAAAATAACTAAAGTAAAACAGAGGATTTGAAAGTAGGGGGAATGGATTCTGATCACAAGGATTTTTGGAAAAAATTGATTAAAGCAAACTGACAATCTTGCTTAGCCTAAAGCAAACACAAGGGCTGAATGCAAAAGTGTACTGAGATCTCTTGTTCATTTTGGAAAACTAAAAATGAATATAAAAGTTTATTTTATCACTTGATCGCAACAACATGCCAGGAACAAGCCATACTGTTCAACACTATTATGCACTCTTGTGATAAATATGCCAACAACCAGATCAGCTTCTGATTTGTTTTACTTGTACTCAAATATAAGTCACACGCCAATTGTACTACCTTGAAATTTGGAAAAGAAGTGCAGCTTACAGTATATCCGGAGAAATGCTGTACTATTCTCATGTCCAGACAGAGACTGGTATAGTTTTTAAAATATTTTTTAAGTCAATCAATTTTAAAAGTAAAAAACTATCATCAAACACAAAGATACCACTGAAAAGAAAGACAAAAGTACTAAATCAGTATACAGTAAGTCTAATAAGTAATGAATATAGGGCTAATATTGTATGATAATTGGCAGTTGTTGGAGTGTGCTGTTTTTCTCATTTTCTTTCTGTTCCTCAGTTTCAGTTCTTACTCACACTTCACAGTCATTATTCCTGACCGTATGTCAACTGATGAGCACCAAGGCAAAAAATGTGGACTGCTACTGATGTACTAATCACATTTCCAGGGGTTGTGCATGCTCCACTCCTCAGACTTGACTGTGTAGAAATTGACAAATGCCTAGGCAACTCATGTATGATTACCTGTAGAGACTGCCACAGTGCAAATTAAAGATATGCAGATTGAAGGAAGATATCTTTTTGTTGCCCGTTTACTGAGGTAAGCCATTTGCTAATGTTAAAGATTACATCATGAATCAGTTTCGCACTCTACAAAGTGCTCTCTGTGTAAGTCTGTTTTCATGATTGAGTTAGTTTGATCTAGTTTTGTTTTTGTGTGAATTAGTTCAGTGCATGTTTATTACAGTTGTTTATCATGTAATTCCTGTTAATTGTGACCAAATATTTGTACACCTGCACTTTGACTATTGAAAATAAACTTTTGTGGGATTAAATTCTGTTATATTTATTGTACCCAGTTCATCCATAGTCTTATCTCAAAGGTAATCTAATTTGTTTACCTTAATAAAATTAAATGAATCCCCGTGTGCCTTAAAATGCCTTCTTTGCTTACCAAAGACATTAGAAGTGTGAGTCTACAGTACAACAGTTTTACTGTTTGAGTATTACTGTTTGATTTAATTTCTATAGCTAGTTACATGCAAATTATTTGTCCGAGTTAATGTTTTATAGCTAAATAGCTAACTGCGATGATCTGGCTCTTATCAAAACAAATAATTTATTTCTGGAAATACTTCACAATTGTGCTCTTACCTTGTGGTGTGGTTGGATGTGCACTCTGTGGAAGTAATCTCTGTTGGGATTTTTTTTAAATTGCACATGTGCTTGGGATTGGTTTAGTAAAGGTTTATTGCTTGGACCATATTGTAATATACTGTATAGCGTGGAATATGCATTTTTGTGTTTCTGTTATGTCTAATGTCTTTTTGGGCATTTTTCGGTTGTTGTCCTTTTCTTTTTGTTGTGCATGTTGTGCTAACTATTCTAGCTGTTGCTGTGGTACCATAGCCCCACCATATGGGATACTTTGGTATCTCCCACATGAGGGAAAAGAGATTTAAACCCCTATTTGCAAACATTTGGAGGAATGATATGTGGGAATACTTGGAGAACTTCCTCAAATTCTCTAGAAACTGAAAACTCACACCAAGATGTCTGAGAACATTTCTGATTTAACTTCATTTCTTCATCCACATTTTTAGATATTATTTCTTAAATACTGTATATTTTTTAATATTAAAAATATTACTTACAAATTTGTGGGAAATCCAGCTCTGCTATAGGTACAAGGGCATTTTTTTTTCAGTGAGACTGTCCCCTTCAATCACTACTGGGGCACAAAACCCTTACACTGACACTACTAGTGTTATGCCTCATCCACGCAGGAATTGCCATTCCTGTGTGGGCTCAATGATCTAATCATCTATGCCCTCTCCATCAGCTTACTAATACCTGCCGAGCCCATCTGTCCTCGCTAAGTATTTGGTTTTCCCCTCGTCAGACCTCCTTCGTTCTCTGTGGCAGTACTCAAACTCTCTGTTTTGTCTCCTGGCAATCGACCCTGTTTGCTCCGACCTTACCTCCTGCTTACTGTCTTGTGGACCAGCTTGCCTACTCGGACTACACCTTTGTCTATGCTCTCGGAACCTCTACTGTGTTCGGACCACCTTGTCGCACCCCATCCTGGACCTCTCTTACCACCCTCTTTTTTGTGCTCAGAGCAATTTCTGAATAGGGTCCAACATTGGCTCCCAGGTGACCGTAACAGAATACTGAGCCCAAACATGGAGCCCACAGAAGATGTTGCTATTCGGTCCACGCTCTCTCAGCATTCCAACACCTTGATGGAGCTGCAGGCTTCTATCTGGCAGATAACTGCACACCTAGACAACCTGCCTTTTCAGCCAGCCCCTGCAGAAGAAGCTTCCGCTGCACCTCTAGCTTCCCCTAGTAGACCAGTCCGCAGCCCCTGCTCCTGGCGCTGCTCCCAGTGGCCTCCTGTTCTTTTTCCCTGAGAAGTATTCTGGAGGCTCACATAGATGTCACACCTTCCTAGTTCATTGCTCCCTGCTCTTCCAGTTACACCTAGAAAAATTCAGCTTTTCCTTGGAAAAAGTCACCTTTATTATTTCCTTCCTCTCCGGAAGGGTACTGGAATGGACGGCTGCCATGCCGGAATGCCAAGCACCTGAGATTGTTGCTATCAATTTCTTTCTGGAAAGTCTAAAGACCATTTTTTTACCACCCTGACTTGGACCACGATGCTTCCTCCACACTGGCCTCGCTGCATCAAGAAAGGCAATTAGTTTCTGAATATGCCATTGAATTATGCATTAACTGCTGCGGAACTATTCTGACCAGATGAGACCTTGGTTGCTCTTTTTAAATCGGGCCTCTTGGAAGAAATCAGGGAGAACCTGTTCTTATTGTCACTTCAGGGTAAGCCCTTTGAGGATGTAGTTTCCAGGATCATTGAACTAGACACCTGTTTAAATGAGAAAAAGCTCTGTCGGGCCAGGTACTTCCCATCCCGCCCACTGCTGGTCCCCTCCACCTCAACTCCGGAACCCATGGTAATCAGTCATTCCCGTCTGACGCCCCTAGAACGTGAAAGATGTATACGCAGAGGCTGTTGTCTTTATTGCAGCGAATCCGATCACCTTTGCCTGAACTGTCCATCCCGACCTCTCTGTCCCTCCGTTCAGAATAGTTCCCCAAAGGTTAGACAGACACCTTTAATTTCTTCTGCTCACAATGCTCTAACTGTCCCAGTCTCCCTGTCTTGGGGCATATGTAACTTTTCGCTCCTTGCTTTTATTGATTCAGGTGCCGCCGGGAACTTTTTAGACCGTCTGCCTGGCCTGCTCTTGGAATGTTCCTTTGCTGCCCGTCCAGCCCCCTCTTCATGTACAGACTTTGGATGGCTCCCCCATGTTCCCCGGGTTTGTGAAATGGCAGACCCGGTGTCTCCAAATTGGAGCCTTGCATTTTGACTTTATACAGTTTTTCCTACATTTCTTTTCCTTGAATCCTTCATCCTCTGGTCCTAGGTTTCCTCTGGCTAAAAAAACGTGAACCCCATATCTCCTGGTCCCTTGGGGAACTGCTGGCTTGGAGTCCCCAGTGTCTCACCTCCTGCTGTCGTAGTCCACTTAGGGTAGCCCTCACTGTCCCTTGCTCAGATCCTCATTCTGAAATCTCTCCCCAATATGACTTAGCTGAGGCATTCAATAAGCAAAAAATGCTTTCCTTACCCCCTCACAGACCTTACAGCTGCTCTACTGACACACTCTGAACCAGGGGCAAGATTTTCCCCCTTTCTTACATGGAGTCTGAGGCTATGCATGAATACGTACATCCAGGAAACATTGCAAGCCAGCTTCATCTGTCCCTCTTCCTCCCTGGCTGCCACTGTTTTTTTCTTCGTGGAAAAAAAGGATGGTACCCTCCGCCCATGTATTGACTACCATGGATTAAATGCCATCACCATTAAAAACCGTAATCCTCTGCCCCTTATTCCTGCAGCCTTGGATTCCATCAGGGGGGCTTCTGTTTTTACTAAACTGGATCTCAGGGGAGCATGTAATTGAATTTGCAATGGCAGGGAGACGAATGGAAGATGCTTTTCAAATAATGCACGGCCATTATGAATACCTCGTCATGCCATTCAGATTAACCAATGCACCTGCAATCTTTCAGTCCTTTATCAACTATGTTTTCCTGGATCTCATCAATAAATGTCTGTTAGTATATCTTGACGACATTTTAATTTTTTCCAACTACTTTCAAGAGCACATTACTCACGTCAGTGAAGTTCTCTCGTGACTGATTCAACACATTTTCACACCGACCAGGTTCAGTTCCTTGGTTATATTCTTTCCCCTCAGGGAATCACCATGGACCCAAGGAAAATCTCATCTATAGCGGACTGGCCGACACCAAGAACTTTAAAACAAATACAAAGATTTCTAGGTTTTGCCAACTTAAAAAAATTCATTAGAACTTCAGTTCTGTTGTTGCACCTATCACATCTCTCACCAAGACAGGTGTGCACCAAGGAAGATGGACCCTGCCAGCCTAATAAAGCCTTCTGTCAATTGAAAACCCTCTTCACCACTGCCATAATCTTAAAGATTCTGACCCCTCGCTTCCTCTCTTTGTTGAGGTTGACATCTCTGGGTTTGGCATTGGTTAGGGTTGTCACCTGCAGAGATGAATTATGATGTTGGGGACCGGGAATTATTGGCTATCAAGCTAGTCCTCAAGGAACGGCAAAATTGGTTGGAGGGGGTGCAACACCCATTTTTTATCCAAACTGCAGTCAGCCAAGCGCCTGAACCCCAGGCAGGCCAGATGGGCATTATTCCTTTCCTGTTTTAACTTCACTCTTACTTATACTCCTGGCACCAGGAAAGCAACTTGGAAGCAGATGCTCTTTCGAGAAAGCAGATGCTCTTTCAAGACTCCACCACCCTCCCAATGTTGATTGCCTCCTGGACACATCATTCCTCCAGACAGGATCCTGGCCGCAGTAAGGTGGGATGTCGAGCAACAGGTAAGACGTGTCCAGCTTGGCCACCCTATAACCACGCATTTCCCGCCAGACAAACCTTTTGTGCCAAATTCAGTGAGATCTACGGTTCTGCAATGGGCACACGACTCACACTTTGCGGGCCATCCTAGGATCAAATGTACCCTCTAATTACTGTCATGGGATTTCTGGTGATCTATTATTAAGGAAGAAGTCAGAGACTAGGTCCGAGTCTGTCATGTTTGTGCCAGGATTAAGACCCCCCCGGCTCCTAGTCTCCTAGTCGCCCCTGGACCCACCTCTCTGTGGATTTTATCACTGATCTTCCGGTCTCTCAAGGCTATAACACCATTCTGGTAATTGTGGACAGGTTTTCTAAAGCAGCCCACTTCATTCTGCTTTCTTTCCCTGCCCACTACACAGGAGCTTGCTGATCTATTCGTTTTACATGTTTTCTGCTTGCATTGTATCCCCCAAGATATCGTGTTTGACCATGGGCTACAATTTATTTCCAAATTTTGGCAGGCTTTTTGTAAAGCCCTCGGTGCCACTGTTTCATTGACCTCCACATAATCTGAAGATAACTGGGTTTCTCTCCTCCCCTGGGCTGAGTATGCCCACAACCCGCTCCACACCTCTCCTACTGGTCTCTCTTCGTTTCGCTGTTCACTTGGTTATCAACCCACCCTTTTTTTTCCTGACTCCCTCCCAGACATCCAGGTACCTTCGGTAAGGGAACATCTGTCCAGGATCTGGGACACCTGCAAGGCAGCCAGGACCGCCTTTCTGTGCTACCAACTTCGTCAGAAACAGTTGGCGGACAAAAGCCGCCTGGTAGTACCCCTCTCCATCGGTTTACTAATACCTGCCGAGCCCGTCTGTCCTTGCTCAGTATTGGGTTTTTCCCCCGTCAGAGCTCCTTCATTCTCCGTGGCGGTGCTTAAACTTCCTGTTGTGCCTCCCGGCTATCAACCCTGTTTGCTCCAACCTTACCTCTTGTGGACCTGTGGATATCCCAGTGTGAACCCTGCTTGTCTACTTGGACACCGTCTCTGTCTATGCCCTCGGTAGCTCCACTGTTTTCCTGACCATCCCGGTGTGAACCCTGCTTGCCTACTCAGACTACTCCTCTGGCTACGCCCTCGGCACCTCCACTGTGTTCGGACCACCCTGTTGAACCCAGTCCTGGACCTCTCCTACCACCCTCTTGCCGTGTTCAGAGGAATTTCTGCATAGGGTCCAACATCGCCCACCAGGCGACCATAACAACTAGGATAGCCATTGGCCCCTTAAACCCTGAATATTTTGAAACAGAAAAAAATTTAAAGTTACCTTAAAACTGACTAAAGTTACCTTTTAGTGATCAGCAAAGTGGGTATATTGGTGTTTCTCTAAAACCAGGGCCATTGTCTTTCTCAATTAAAACAGAATTTAATTTTCAAATTGTAAGAAACAGACTCATACAACATTACATAAATGTATTGCAACGATAAAATAATGCATCAGTAGTTGAAAAACTGTCATTGTTTCAGCTCTAATGTAAAGAGCTAAACCTTTAGTAAACTGGTATTGCTGTTAAATTACCTTATAGGGCCTCACAATACAAAAATATTCTATAAGTGTGAAAAATGAAAGTATTAGCATCAATCTGATTTTCTATTTTTCTTGAGGATCACATGACTATCCATTCAATATCTTGTCCAAATTGAATCCTTATTTGCTTTGACTACCAATTTGAAGTGTTCAGTTATTTGTGTAAATGAAACAGAAATAAACAGAAATAAACTTCTCGATGAAATCACTGTCCTAATTTTAGATGCATGTTATTATTATTGAACCTGAAGTATTAAATAAAAAGAGATACTAAGCTGAAATTAATTCTGATGTTTCAACAAAAATTGTGACAATTATGTTTATTCAGAAAAAGTCCTTTCATTTGTACAGATTGTGATCTGAAAAAAATATATATATTGATTTTATTGATAGCAATTGATAACTAATGAGTAATAATTTAGCCCTTAACATTTGTTTCTAGAAACACATTACACACCCCTGGTGCTTGCTGAATGGAGGCACTTAACTCAATAAGTTTTAATAACTTTTATTTGAAATGGGCCCAAGACACCAACCTTTATATAAATTATAATATTCTATAATTTAGACTTATATATAGACTCATATTGATGCATGTGGTGTGGATGTGCAGTGGAGTGCACCAGAGCTTAGCACTACTGAAAACTGTCAACTGTGACTGAAAGAAGGGAACAATAAAGCTATTGGTTCTTCTTTGATATGGTTACATACAAATTGATTCAGTAGGGATGGAAAATCTAATTTTATGCATTTTATATCACAGGAGACATAATAGCACAATATATTTCAATATTTTGTACTGTAGTACTGCAGGAGTATCACACAAAATCACATTTTTGGTATCTGGTCTATTATTCTTTCCAGGCAGCTGAGAAATTATATGACTAAGTAACACTTAAATGTAGACAGAAAAAATATTTTTTTTAAACACAAATGTATTAAAGACATGACATTTACCACAATAAAATAAAAATATATTTCTATATCAGAAATGAATCTTACCGAGCAGCTTTGCAGTGTAGTAACTGAAGATTCCAAGTTAAACAATGCTTTATTTTTTCCCCAGAGGTACTGGAACCATTTCTTGTATTGTTTTCTCACCTACAAAAAAAGATGGACAACGTAAGATTTTTGTTTTGACAATGTGTCCATGTTTAAACAAACTATTGATTGATTCATATTTGTTATGTTGTCACAATGTTTACATATTTTTACAGACGAAATCCATTTCTTTGTTTTTTGTACACATGCACCACAACTCCTGCTGCAAAACCATATCTCTGTTCCAAATATTATTGATGAAATACACAAAAAGAGAGATTGAGTGCCACAATCGAGGGGAACTTTCAATACGTTTTAGTATTGATATGTCCACTATCTCTGTGTATCCCACTGCTTGGCACACTTTTATCATTACACTCTGTCATTTCCAGTTTTTTTTTTACACATATATCCTGTTCACCCAATGTCTATTTTTTCAATGTTTCAATGTTTATCTTCCTTTTCAGCTAAGGTTTATTTCTTTTCAGCTGTACCTTGACTTTAGTGCTGTTAGTAGAGCACAATGCTTGTTGCTGTGGACAACAAAAGTGCTGCAACAGAGGACTCTGACCACAACAAGGGTATACATAGTGCTTAGCATCTGCAAACCAGTTACACATCACAAAACATGATGGTACCAACAGGTTCCTTCTAACCAAATTAAATTGCATGTACAGCTTTGTAAAACATACAGTAACTGACAGCTTAAGCCACTTAAAGTCAATGAACACTAAAATATGAATAGTGAAATGTTTACATTTGATTGCAAAGGTACACAGTACCCTTCCATTGGTGTCCAATCTTACGTAATTCTAAACTGATTTATAAACATTTTATAAAATATATATTATTCAAAAACTTAGTTACAGTAAATGCCAGCAAAAAATAATTAATATACATTAATAAATAAATTTAGGATTTTAATGTATAATAAAATATATTAATATACTGTACAAGTTGTATTAAAAATTCCATGGTCTTCATGATTGATTCTTTGGTTGCAATTCACTACTTGACATAGGTTCCTTACAAGAATAGGTGTGTTTATTTTGATACCATGACAACAACTGTTATTGGCAGACATAATAATAAGGTGACAAACATTTATGTAATGACTTTTCAAATTGTCTTTCATAATAATGATCATTTTGTTTTTTGTTTTGAATATGCAGAGTAAGTTGGGTATATAATATTAACTGCTACTTCAATGTTTCATGCATTAAATGTTACTTTAAAGCATGACAATTGTGCAAACTGTGCAAAGGTCAGATTACTGTTTGCAAAGCACTATATGTACCTGTAGGTGTCTGTTGGCAGAAAAACTGAAGAGTGCACTTTTTATATGTACTGTAGGCTAGTTCACAAGATGGCACTGGCAAAATACATTATATACACTGTAAGAAGATAGTAGGTTCGGAGTTTCAAAAAAGGACGTTTTTATTTAAGCCAATCAACATCTTAGCTGCTGCATGTGTTATCATGAGAAACTAAAGTTCAGTTACTAGCTCCAAGAGGATATTTTTTGGCTAAAGATTTTTTTTATTTTTTTCTGAACACTGTTTCCTTAACATAGATGAAGGTTTTCAGAGAGAAGACAACTGTCAACTGTCTCCCTGCCTCATGAAAGTCCTCAGTTCCATGGCATATGTTGTCTGAGATAACGCCCTGGGATTTGAGATATATTAAACATTACACTGATATGTAAGAGCTTCAGAGAAGAAACAGATGCAGTTTAATAATAATTATGATAATAATTGCTTACTCTTATGTAGCGCTTTTCTGGACACTCCACTCAAAGTGCTTTACAGGTAATGGGGACTCCCCTCCACCACCACCAATGTGCAGCATCCACCTGGATGATGCGACAGCAGCCATAGTGCGCCAGAACACTCACCACACATCAGCTATCAGTGGGGAGGAGAGCAGAGTAATGAAGCCAGTTCATAGATGAACTGGCTTCATTACTGGATTATTAGGAGGCCATGATTGGTAAGGACCAATGGGAAATTTGGCCAGGACGCCGGGTTACACCCCTACTCTTTTTGAGAAACGCCCTGGGATTTTTAATGACCACGGAGAGTCAGGACCTCGGTTTTATGTCTCATCCGAAGGACGGTGCCTGTTTACAGTATAGTGTCCCCATCACTATACTGGGGCATTAGAACCCACATGGACCGCAGGGTGAGCACCCCCTGCTGGCCCCAGTAACACCTCTTCCAGCAGCAACCTTAGTTTTTCCCAGGAGATCTCCCATCCAGGTACTGACCAGGCTCATACCTGCTTAGCTTCAGTGGGTTGCCAGTTGTGAGTTGCAGGGTGATATGGCTGCTGGCTAGTTTGTACTTGAGGGAGCCCTAATATGCTCATCTTGTATATAGTATGATCACAAAACAGGCTTCCATTTATTAAAAGGAGTGCAAAGAGAAGATCAGCTACAGGTAAGCAAAACGTAAATGTACAGTAGTCCTGAAGGTGACAGTGCCTTAGGTCCTAGTGAGCTCAGAAGGGAAGAAGAGAAAATAGATCCAGATAGTGTGAACTGAGGGAAAACATTCCTAAGATACACATTTCTTATACAGTACTACTGATGCTCTCTGTAGTAATTGTTGCATTGGCTAATGCTGTTTGACAGGAATTGATGTGATCAGGTAAAGAAAACAGATTTTGACCCTTATCCAAGACAGGAACTTTAATTTCACTTGACCTAGTCCACTTCTCTCCCTCCCTGACAAATTCCACTGCATTTGTAGATCCGTCCTGAACTTCTTCCATCTCTCTTTATCCAAGTTGTACACGAATGTCATCAAGACCTTGTCATGGGGCCATCTGTACCTCTTTTGGGAAAGTGCTACTCTGCACCCAGAGAGGATATGTGCCATGTTACCTCTCTCTCCAGAAAGCCTTCACAGTGGTTATTCCTTCATACCCTATTTGTACAGATTTATTGGTTATAGGAGGGTATTATAGATTGATGCATCAGGAAAGTGATGCAAAAGGGGTCTAACCTTCACAAGTGTCCATGCTCCCTGCACTCCCAGCTCAACTGCTCTAGACCTTTGGCACTCCTTTTCCAGATTCCCCAACTTCTTATGCCATAGCTCCTCTCTTTGAGCTGGCTTTTTCCCACTGCTGGAAGTGTGTTGTTCCCAGGCCTTGCCTGCCTTTACATGTGTTCACAATAATGTCCTGAAATTTTAATGCACTCTCTGCGTGGGTCATAGAGACTGAAGCAGCCAGGAGCATGAGGTCTACTAAAACAACACAGCAAGAAGGAAGTAGCAAGAGGCAAGAATGACCTGATTTTGTGTCCAAAGCAAATCTTAAGTGCTGTACCTATCAGCTTGCTCCTGTTTTTACTGACATTTTTAATAGGTCTCCTTAGCAGTGTAAAGTTCCTGCATGTTTTAAATCTGCAGTAATTATTACAGTGCCTGAGAAAGCTAATGTCAGCTGCCTGAATGATTATAGCCCTTCAGCCCTGACCTTGGTAAAAATTAAAGTTTTTGAGTGACAGGTTTGTAACCATCTGTCAATCGTAGAGCTACAGTAGGCCCTTTGTATATAGAGCCAATAGTTCTAATAGAGGATGTCATTTCTCCTTGCCTTCATTTCATCCTGCTTTACCTTGTGGCTCCTGCTTCCTACACACGGGTTCTATTCAATGAATATAGCTCAGCATTTACTACAATTGTGCCTATAAAGCTGTTTGATAAACCACTGGATTTTCTGTTAAATGAAAGCAGGTGGTGAAGATTGGTACCATGCTTTCAAAGTATTCTGAATATTGGAGCCCCTTAAGGCTGTGTACTGTCAACACTCCATTAGATGTTATACAGAGTCTGTTAATTCCTCCACAGAATCTGGTAATCATTCCCTTGATGTGGTGTGGGATATGAAGGTGCTCCAATGCAACCCAAATCAAACTATGTGGGAAGGATCCATATGCATTATCTGTCAAGGATGTCGGAAGGGACAAACCGGGAGAGTGGAAAAAGACCCATATACAGTACGTAGCGGCGGAACAGGGGATTAGCCCGGGCTCAGCAGTTCAGGAGTTGTATAGAAATCAATGCACTCAGGCAGCGGATGTGGGGCGACCTGGTGCTAGGCGGGTCTCATGACATCCGAACGTCAATGCTGAGCCAAGGTGAATGAGAGACCCGGAAATCTATAGCCCCAGAGAGGGAGACACCGGAAGGACAGCAAAGCACAGGAAACTAGGGAAAGGACAGAGTAGGAGTGCCTTCTGGCTGCAGAGAGCGTGACATTATCCAGATCCAACCAGACAATTGTCAGGTTTGCTCTTCTGGACTTTACCTCCCAAATCATTGGACTAAGGACTCCTGTGTAGTCCAAGCATCCTGAAAAGCCTGGGATCTCCTCTTTCTGCATAGATTTTCTTGGTGGTGTATGTTGTCATCTTTTTAGCTTACACTGAGAAGATCTCACCCAACAACGCCAATTGCAGAGGAATTATTTTCCTTAGAAACAAAGCAGCCCTCTGCCCTATTCCAAAGTTATGGGGTAGTCCATTTCTTCCATATCACTCCGAATAAAACTTCCACATAATTCAAAGTAGCTGTTATCTCACCTGTTACTATTTCAACTTTGTGCTGCACATGTGCCTCCACATTCTCACAGTTTCTGAAACTACTTACTTTAGAAAACAAAGTGCTGGCATCTGTTAAAGAAATATTCAAAGACTGATTTTGGCTTTTACTGTCGATATATGGTGACCATCTAAGATGATGATGAGGGAATTTTTTTAAGATACCTTTTTGTGAGATACTCATTAATGTAAAACAACATAACTATTTGCAGGAATTCAGACTTAAAGTGCAACATATTCTCAGTCATACATAGAAACACTAGAAAACAGACAATAGAGCTAAAAGAGTCCCAAAGCAAAATACAGAGTAAGAAATGCCTGTAGTGCATCTACCATAGCAGAATGGCTGCTATAGTTCTGTCTAGAAGAGCCTAACATTTCAGGAAAACCTCATTTTGTGTTAACCTACAGTAGGTGTAAAACAAAGGTTTCTACAATGCAGAACCACAAAAACTTAATTGAATGTGAGTTGACAAATGAACTCCAATTTAAATTACCTGCTATAGATAAACTAGGTATGAAAGTCCACAGAAATAAATTACCTCTTTGTTGAGCAGGCAATGAACAAGAAAGATAAAGGTTCCCTGCTGTGAATTGAGAAAGATAAACATATAAAAGAACATTGGAGATTCCGGGACAAAAGCTAGGATCCAGCTGCAACCCAGGATGACAAATTGGGCAAGTGTCTTGAAGACCATTAATCTGAAAGAGATGGAGAAGACTTAACATTACAAATGAGCCAGACCTGGATTAACTAGGGTTTGAGGTTCATTTATGATATGTCAAACTCACAGGCAATATCAGTTTGCTATCTTCATGGAGCTAAGGTGACTGATATTGACCAGAGTTGACAAGTTCCTCGCTAGGGTAGACAATGACTGCATGAAAATAAACTGAAACTGTATTTTCTCTCAGTGCTTGTGTGTGTTTCCAAAGGGTACTCTAATTTCCTCCAACAGTCCAAAGACATACTAGTAGGGTAATTGCCTTCTGAGAAAATTGAGTATTATTATTGTGAGTGTGTTTGCCTTGTGATGGATGGCATCCCATTCAGCCTTGCACTTTCCTTGCCTTGGGACAGGCTGTGGCCTGTTGTGTAAAACTCAAATCAAGTGTTTTACCACATTTAGAATATCATGTTCAATTTTGGTCACCATGGTACAAAAAAGTATATCGCTGCTCTAGAAACAGTCCACAGCAAAGCAATCAGATACATTACAGACTTTAATGAATGGCCAACACTGAAAGGGTAGAAAGAGCTTAACCTTTTTAGTCTTGCACTGAGAAGGCAATGAGGGCAATTGATACAATTAATTATCATCCTCAATTGCACTGATGAGGTCAAAAAAGTTAATTTCTTCAAAACAGTGAACAGTGAAACACGAACCAGATAACACACATGGAAACTACATGAAAGTGCATTTAAAAATGAGAATAGGAAGCACTTCTTTACTCAGAGAGTTTTGGGAGTATGAAAGTTACCCAGCTTTGTTCCTTTAGCTTCCTTCAAGAAACAGCTTAATCACTTTAATGAGACCCTTGGAGCCATAAATTACTAACTACTGAATGGATCAGGTGGGCTGAATGACCTCTTCTCATTTGTAATTTTTATTATATTCCATATGTTATAAGGTGATAATGGTCTCTGGGGGCTTTCTTTTAATATTGTTTGGTTTGACAGATTTACATTTATTGGGCTAAATCAAAGTTATGGACTTTAATAAACACAATGCCATTAAATGTTTAATGTTTTTCAATGCTTAAGGGATACTGTGAATCCTTGTGGTTGTGTGTTTATTTTTTTAACCTTTGTTAGCAGATCATAAACTTTGAAGGAATCATTTGCTGTCTTCAGGTCAAAATTTTCACTGTAGTACCCACCTGGTGTCTCTTATTTTGGAGATTTCACTTTTCATGTGAGCCAGAACAGTTAGGAGATTCCACACAGTTGAAACAAAGAGAAGGACACTTGTCTGTAGAAAGTATATTAAAAAATAAACCAACCCATTTCTTTAGAATAAAATTTTCATTGTATCCAAACTGCAGTTTTCATAAACCATAATGTAAATAACAAGAAACATATGATTGAGTTATGCATCATTAAGATTAATCAAACTTCAGTAAATTAACAAAATGGTAATCTTCAATCATCAAGGCTAACAAAACTAGATTTGGACTAATGGTGTTTAATGATTCGCAAAAAGACTACATTATTGTTATTAGAACAATATCATCATTAAGCATATATGTAGTTCAGATGGATAGCTGTGTCATTATGCATAGGCTGCACAACTGGGCTGAAGAAAGAAAACACGTTTCAGCTGTGGAGCCTTCTTCGGGAGTAAGGAAGAAGGTTCAACAGCCGAAACGTTGTGTTTTCTTTTTTCTCTTTTCAGCATGGAATAAACCCATTACTTGTTCCGTTAAGCATATACTGTATGTCCTATAACATATAGGTCATTTGGTTAAAAAGAGAATTTTCAAAATTCAGTTATCACTTTATGCATATTTTACTGGAGCAGATGAAAAAAAAATAACATACTGCAAGAATATAGCACACAGGCCCCAGGAAACTCCACCTGAAGCCATTGTCATTCTTCAGCCAGCATCTGAAAAAAAAAAGATTTCTCACATAAAAGTCTCTAATGGGCTAATGTCTGTATACTTATGCACACAAAAGAGTGAGACAAGCACTTACTTTTTATCATTTCCATAGCCATTTGGAAAAACTCCAACTGACACACCCACAATGATAGCAGGAGTGCTGTACCCAATCAGCAGAAGGTAACCATAGTGCAGTCCCTGTCTCTGGATGACCTTCACTTTCTTCAGGCTCTTCACCAGGAGGAAGATCTGAATTGCTTCCAAGTACATCCACATAAAACTTCCAAGGAAGAGGTAGTGCAGGATTACAGCTATGGCTGAACACAGCATCTGAAAAAATGGTAAGGAGCTTCTACTAAGAGAAGTACAAGTTATCTTCTTAGCCTGGATTTATATCTCAACCAACAAACTGTATACTATATTAGATACTGCAGCTAGTCAGCAGCCATATCAGCCTGCAACTCACAACTGGCAACCCACTGAAGCTAAGCAGGTGTGAGCCTGGTCAGTACCTGGATGGGAGACCTCCTGGGAAAAAGGTTGCTGCTGGAAGAGGTGTTAGTGGGCCCAGCAGGGGGAGCTCACCCTGCAGCTCATGTGGGTCCTAATGCCCCAGTATAGTGACGGGGACACTATACTGTAAACAGGCGCCGTCCTTCGGATGAGACGTAAAACCGAGGTCCTGACTCTCTGTGGTCATTAAAAATCCCAGGGTGTTTCTCAAAAAGAATAGGGGTGCAACCCGGTGTCCTGGCCAAATTTCCCTTTGGCCCTTACCAATCATGGCCTCCTAATAATCCCCCTCTATGAATTGGCTACATTACTCTGCTCTCCTCCCCACTGATATCTGATGTGTGGTGAGTGTTCTGGTGCACTATGGCTGCCGTCACATCATCCAGGTGGATACTGCACATTGGTGGTGGTGGAGGGGAGTCCCCATTACCTGTAAAGCGCTTTGAGTGGAGTGTCCAGAAAAAGCGCTATATAAGTGTAAGCAATTATTATTATGTTCACACCTTTGAAAAAACATACAACTTTTGTGTTATTATTAGCAATTAAGCAAAGAAAACGAAATATTAAAATATAGTATGTGTAAAAACTGAAAGATCAATATAATAAGTCACAATATTATGTATTTTGGTCAGTCAACCACTGTAACTTATGTAAGGAAAACATGAGGTGACTAGCAGATTGTGTTGTACTTTGGATCTGGGTTGTTTTTAATATAGTAGCACTGTACTCAATTGGCTTGGGTTGCATGACTCTTGTGTCAATAAGAAAGGGATCATACTATAAAAACATAGTCTCCTTATGGGTGTTGCTTTCTATTAAATTCCCATGGTATGGCAGTTTGCATGGTCATTCCAGATGCTAGATATGTGAATGGTTCATAGAATGCAAAACTAAAGCAAACATATCTTAAAATAAATGCTATTATATCCTGCTTGTTTTCACCTTTGGCTTTTTAACAAGCCATACAAGCAAACAGCAATAGTTCATTGGTTCTATAATGTCCCGTCAGATGTGAACATCTATCTTACTGTCTTTCAGAACAGGTGTTTCTCTTGTTCATGGTGGCCCTCCCCAGGCCATGACACTAGTGGTCATGTGTAGGGCTGTGTAGCGGCGAGGCTTATTAATAAGGCAGAATTAAGTGTTTCTGAGCTTTCCCAAATGAGGCCCCATTTCTCTGTTCATCTCTGTGGTGCAGCCACAGAGAAACTATTCATGCAGGCTGATTTAAGGTTTGATAAGGACAGCTCCCAAAGGGGGATGCACTTAGCTAAGCCTGGCTATCATGATCAATGGTCATCCATTGGCGCCTATCTGTCTAGGGAGTGCCAGATGGACATCTGGACTGCATTCCTAAGTGTCAGGAGTAAGTGACTCATATCTCACCTTGATCAACCAATCAGGGACTGGTAGGGCCGAGTAACCCACGTGGGACTCTGATGCCCATGGAACTTTCAGCCAATCAATGAGCTGAAGTTCCTCCAGGTAAAAACAGGCAACACAGAGAGCCTGAGAGATTCAGTGAGATTCAGTGGACAATTCAAAAGGAAATTCAAAGGAGAATTCCAGGGCAGGACGGCCCAGGAGCAGAAGGCTCCCAAGGACAGGACATTCTCGCAGCGCGCCTCCTGACCATCCTGACAACCACGGAACGGCCAGTGTGTCCGAGTGCCAGAACTTTCCTTTGTTCTAAGAGTCTAGAGCGGAGGTTGCCAGAGAGTAACTAGAGGATCCACCCGAGGTTAGCACCAGCAGCAGGCCTCGTGAACAGGTCGGAACTGTGGACAGCTGAATCACTATTCAGAACTAGCTCTTCATCAGGAATGAACCGGTCCTCTTCCTGACTTGCTGGGACTCACAGTCATCTTTTCTCCTGTGCACAAACTTTGCTAGTTAAAGCCAACACTAACTAGCCGGACAGTGAGCATCAGCAGCGCACCGTCGCAAGCCGCACAGCACAGCCTGGCACCGAGCCAGAGAGCGCGGATTGGACAGCAACAAGCCTGCAACTGTTTCTTTGTGCCCGCAGGAGATCTGAATCCCCAGAGATTGGATGAGTATTCAACTTCAATGCATTACAGCTCGAGAATTCAATTGTTATCCCAACCAGTTGATATCAATTTAATTCCTAAGAGTTATGTACTTGTTTCGAGTATCTAATGTAGAAGTTATAACCAAGTTCATTTACGAAACGGTCTAAATGAACTTATGTCCTTAAAGAGAACTTAAACTTAAAGAGAACTTAAAGAGAACTTATGTCCTCTTGACATGTGTAACACTTTGTAACTGACTGAATATATACCTTTTGTATTCTGATAACCCTCTCGATAAGATCTGTTAGGTTTAAGGCATATTCTATGTATTAATAAATGTATCCTCGTGTATTAGTACCTGTGTGTGTGCGTTGTTTGAGTTATGTCGCATGGTTGGACTCTAAAGCCATCAAAAGAATCAACTTTGTAATTTACTGCTACAATTAATAATTGTCTCAGTAAATGCCCAAACCCTACAGAACTGGTGCCTTCAGAAGGCCACTACATTACATTTTGGCTATGGCAACGTTACATATTTGGCGTCCCTGAACGGCTATGAATCATTACAGCTGTATCAAATTCACAATTATTTTTTGTGTCATCTGGGGTGCAGTCAGAGAGATTAGTTAATTAAGAGATTAGATTAGTTAGAGAGATTTAACTGCAGGTTATATCACATTTATTTAGAAAGGCAGCTTATCTCTTATTTGGCCTTCGTAGACAAGAGTTTAAGGAACAAGTACAGGTTTATTCCATGCTGAAAAGAGAAGAAAATAAATACAACGTTTCAGCTGTGGAGACTTCTTTGGGTGTCACACAGCATGGCATAAACCTTTACTTGCTCCTTTGCAGCCTACCCATGCTGATGCAGCTACCTTCTTGAACTATTAAGAGTTTAATACTTAGTAGAAATCTGGGGTTTTTCTGGGTGATTAGGATGTTAGGCCTCTGATATGCCTTGTTTGTATGTTCTGTTATTATAGTAACTTTGTTGTATGTTTTGTTGTGTGTAGTGTTGTGTTTGTATTGTCATCATTAATATTTATTTAACCAAGTGTGCCTGGATTATTACGCTTTTCATGAACGCTGTGCCAGAGAATAAAGAATTAATGTGCCCCTAGTTATACCAGCCACTTGGGTGAAATGGGACATGTATATATCTCACTTATCCAGCATCACAATGTCACTACTTAAGCACATTGTGAGAGGTGTTGCTGGAGTCTGTTAATTTAGCCTTAAACAAAAGTTATGCTAAAATGGCATAAAGCTGACTTTCTTTAGCACTCCCAGTGACTTAACGCTACATAATAAAAGACAGGAGCAAAACCCACAAACATGATAAAGCAGATCAATGTCTGCTGCATATCAAAGGACAGAATCTAGAGCAAGACAGATTAGGACAAGTAGTAATTACATACTGTACTGTATCAAAGATCAGGACAAGAACTCAGATTGTGAAACAAACTTTCTTCTGACTGTATATAAGAGCTGGGAAACCTTTGCAGTTGGTCTTTTCTAAGGGGCAGACCCAGCATGCACTGTTAGATTTATTGAACTCAATAAAACTGAATCTGCACAAGACTTTGTCCTGCTCCTCTGATGAACATGGGTATATTAGAGAAATAATTTACAAGTTGCAAGTGATCCCCCATTTGTAATAATACATTACATGTTGTATGAAAAATTGTTACCATCAGTATGTAGGATTTGGCTTACAAATTATTTGATATCAGGTGTTGTCTGCTCCAATCTGTTCTTTGTTAGCAGTTTCGGTATATACAGAACAATCTAGAATGGTTAGTGGTTATATGGGATATGACATCACTCTGCCCTGGTTCTGCTGTCAACACCAGATTTCTCTTTCCTCTTGGTTTCAGTTTTTCATGGGTAGCACAAGTAAAGTGACAGAACTGTGAGATGTACAGCATACAGACAGTTTGTCACTTCTTGGATGTCTCATTTAATGTATTATACCGATCCAGCCATTCAGAATGTGAAGGGGATAATGCAGTACTTTGCGGTTCAGGCACTGTGGTTTACTGCACCTTTTTAAAAATACTCAGTTGTGGGACTGCACTACTTTGTAAAACTGCCAGGTGGAGCAGTGAAAGCTTAAAACGGTGAGTAGAAGCATTTGGGCTGTCGACAAAAAACACCTGGTTTTGAATCAATGTTGAGGGACAATCTTTTTCCAATTATAGCATTTAAGTTGCATACTGTTTAGACTACTACTGTATACTACAGTAATTAAACAGCTTTGTTTTGATTATACTATGAATTCCTGGGGCATACCGTCCAGGATTTCAAAATTATAAGAAGTAAACCTTTGTTGAGTTTGCACAAGAGACAAAAGGTACCTTTTGAGAAGTCATGTACTGCTTGAAAAGTAGCTGAATTTGACAAACAACTAATTTTGCTTGAAGAATTTAAAATCTGTCTGCACATCATCTAATTGTACAGAAAGTCACCTTGCTCTTACAAGCAGCACTGCTAATAGAGTTTGTGTTAACACACCACTCCCTTTTGAATTAATATTTATCACATTTTTCATCTTTGTCTATCTGGGGGGTGGAGGTTGGGGAGAGTGATGGAGATTTTGTGTAGTTGCTAACATTGAACTGTTTGTTGGATGCACATTAATAGAAGGAATAGGCAAATATACAGTAGCTGATGGTGATCCATTTATCCAGCATGTTGAGATGTTCATATTTAGAGGCAATTTGTTTAAATAAAAAACAAGCTATGGATACTGATGTACCAGAGATGTGGAAAAGCTGTTTCCCTAAGCCAGCACTTTAAAATGTATCCTCAGTGAATTACTGCTACCATTTCATAGTGGGTTTCTATTACTGTGTACTGTATAGTCACACAATATTTTTAGTTCCATCCATTTTCTAACCTCTTTATTCAATAGAGGGGAGCAAGAGCCTATCCCAGCAAGTAACAGGCGCAAGGCAGGATATTCTCTGGACGTAACACCAGTCCATCACACGGGCAGACAAACACACACACTCACACCTTGGCCTATTTATTCAGAAGCCAATTAACCTACCAGTATGTCTGGATTGCGAGAGGAAATCAGAGCAGCTGAGGAAACCCATGTGAACCCAGAGAGGACATATTGTCACATCCTGCACTCGCCCTCGCAAACCCCATGACATTCCCAAACCCACTGTTTCACGCTCTCATTCCTAACTGGAATGTGAACCCATCACATTCTCACAAGTACCAGATTCCACAGAATCTCACTCATGAACCAATTATCCAACCACATTCCTCTCCTCCACTATTTAAACCTTCCTCACACACCAGACTTTGCTTACTATTGAAAAGCATAATTTAGCGTTTTCCAGAGCATGTTATTTTCTTGTTTGATTTCTCGGTTTTTGGACTTAACTTTTCCCTTTTGATCTCGTCTCTTGGACTTTGCCTTTTGGATTGTCTTCTTGGTTTGTCTCATCCCTTTCCGGTTAACTGATCTCTAGCTTCTTGGATTGTTTGCCTCTACATCCCGTAGAGCTTGTGGCTATGCACAGGATCCCTGGAGAGCTACCTGCTGGATCCCTGACACATAAACTCCACACATACATTACCCCAGCAATTGAACCTAGAGCCTCAGCTCTGTAAGATAGCAATGCTAACCTCTGTACTACTATTAGAAATAGATGGTCATCTTTGTAATAATAATAATAATAATAATAATAATAATAATAATAATAATAATAATAATAATAATAATAATAATAATTGCTTACACTTATATAGCGCTTTTCTGGACACTCCACTCAAAGCACTTTACAGGTAATGGGGACTCCCCTCCACCACCACCAATGTGCAGCATCCACCTGGATAATGCAACAGCAGCCATAGTGCGCCAGAACGCTCAACACACATCAGCTATTAGTGGGGAGGAGAGCAATGTAGCCAATTCAAAGAGAGGGATTATTAGGAGGCCATGATTGGTAAGGGCCAATGGGGAAATTTGGCCAGGATGCCGGGGTTACACCCCTACTCTTTTCGAGAAACGCCCTGGGATTTTTAATGACCACAGAGAGTCAGGACCTCGGTTTTACGTCTCATCTGAAGGACGGCGCCTGTTTACAGTATAGTGTCCCCGCCGCGAGGGCGCCCACATGAACCTCATAGCATTACAATATTTCGATCCTTAAATTAATATTGTTATTAATTTCTTTTTTCCATATTGTAGTGCCCTTGCCTTGCATTGCGGCCAAAGAGCGCCCAGCTGAGGGACAGGACGAGAGTAGAAGTGGCCAGGGCAGGGACTAGGAGAGCCACTGGCCAGTGCAGCTGACCAATTGTGGAACCGCTGTACACAGTCGCAACATTGTCCAGACCCATGTAAATAGTTTCCCTGGTTTTGCACACCTTTTATACATGTACCCAATCACCACTCTATACCTGTGTAACTACTCGGATTGACCCCAGTGTGTTGTACCCTGTTTGTATCTCTCTGTCCCCCTGTTGAAGTCGCTGTGCCGGACGTAAGTTCAATTATTAAAGTGCCATGTTCTCAGTTAACAAGAGCCTGAATTCCTGTCTCTATCCTCACTGAACCCATCATGTTACATTGGTGTTAGAAGTGGGAAGGATAGACAGTGAGGGGTGACTCCCCCAGCAGCCGAGCGACCCCCTAAAGTGCCTTCTGGGGGTGAGCAGAAGGCTCATAGAAAAAGTTAAAACATTACATCTTTTTATAAAGCAAACTTAATATAGTAAGAACAAGCATGTCAAAACTTTTCCAAAATACAGTAAGTGATCGAGTTAAAGATTTTGATGCATAAAATGTTTACGAAAAAGGTGGAATACTGTTTTTTTACATTTTAGGTACCACTATCAGCCATATACAGTATGTATAATATATTTAAATTCCTAAATTAATATTGTTTATGATGTTCAGAGACCTTATGCTCCTGTTATTTTTATGCTCAGCTACCGTTTAGTTGTAAAATCCCATATTAATATTCCATATTAACCAGATTTAAACATGCAAAGTAGAGAAAGTAAGTGAAACAATCTTTTCACTAACAACTAATGCACCACAAGTGCCACCTGGCGATCATCTTTGGCCAGGGAATCACGTGCTGGCCAAACCTGCACCCCCAATCCCACGTTATGGGATATTACCATGCATTCTGATTGGCTACATCTGTATCTTTATAAAAATGTTGCAGTAATTCTGTAACTTTCAGAAGTTATAAACAATGCAAATACATTATCTCTTTACATTTATTGTAAGAAAACGCTAGACAAGAACTGTTCTCATCTGACACAATGCCCAGAATGCAGTGTGGACAAACCTGCCGTCCTCATTCATCTTATCAGCTTGTGGAGGACAATTGGTGAGGTGAAATTTTAAACCAGAGTGTGTTTTTTTTTCTTATTTTCCTTATATTCCTCTTTCCAAGGCTGCACTACACCCCATTGTAATGAATCATGACAATCTTAACTCTGTGTTAAATACTGTACGTGAGTGCCTTACCACAAAATGTGAAGATTGCTTCTCTACCAATAGCTGAAGACACCTTAGAAATAGAGCAGCAGCAACTTTGCAAAGTGCTCCTGATGCAATGTACAGTGGCTTCAGAAAGTATCCCCACAACCAGATATTCTAATGCAGAGGTTCCCAACATTACAGCATGCGGCCCACATGACCGACCATAAAAACACAAGGACCAGGCCGTCCTCACCCTTTAAAACAGGCTAGCTCTATACCTCAGCAGTAGCCTAATCGACACCGGTAATCAGAGAAAATACGCATATACTGTACAAGCTACAAACAGCTTTACACAGACATTTTATTGATTACAGAAGGAGTCCAGTCAGCACCTCACAAAAAAATAAAAATAAAAATAAGAAAAATATTGTAAAAACTAAGGCACCAGTACAGCTCTTTCTTAATTATAATATCTCTAGTACTTAACGTTAGCCTTGTCAGAAACAAAACCGAGCGAGCGGAATCAAAAGGAACTGAATATTTTTACACAAGTGCGGGGTAGCCTTCTGTACCAATTTATGAGGACATTGAGAAACAAAAATATGCACAATAACTATGAAAATAATTATAAATCAGAAGTATATGTTAACTCCCCATCCGTTACATTATATTCAACACGTAGATTTTCCAATGGACGCAGGAATGCACACTCAATAGCTTTCAACTAGCCCGGCTGTAAACTCACGCACCTTCTTTCTGGCTCACCTAGTGAGAGGGCTGGTTCTTTTTGATACATATCAAATGCTGGATGTCGAGCTGCAGAGATGGATTTTGTTTGGCTTTAAAGCCTCGTTTGATAACACTTCGCAACACACAGCACACAGCGGCACCAGCTCATTCTCAGTTCCCATTTTCTCTGTTTTAGTTTGTGTTTGGATTTTGGGTTTTCATTATAAGACACTGAAGCGGTTTCTTTGCTTGTAGATGGATCTTCCTCTGTGTTCTCGTAAGAGAACCAAACGCAAGCCACTTATCCATGACATGAAGCGTAGTTAGGCAGTTATACTACATTCTGCATTAGATTTCTTGTCATGGCACATACTGTATAATAGCGCCAAATGGCGGTCACGTCATGCCGGCAAGCTAAGCCATAATATATATAAATGTTTATATTATGTTATTTATATTATATATAATGTTATATATTTTCGACTGATTTACAATTGCAGACAGGGCCGGCGCAACCCATACTTGGGCTCGGGTGCAAGTAAATACTAAATCCCCTCCGGCTTCCTTCTGCCTCCGCCAATGCACACAGAGCAAGAGAGCAGAATTCAAATGGCCTACATACTGAACTTGATACTTAGTAACGAGCTATTTAAAAGTTTAAAGCTTGACTCTTCGCAACAAACTTAGCGATGATATCACTGAAATCCACCTGCCTTGCGGTGCTGTTCTATGTAGACAGCAAAGCCAGAGCTGACAGTCTGTCCTGTGTCATGGTGGACCTTAGATACTGTAGGTTTTGATCAATTTCAGTTTGCTAAACGAGCATTCAGCACTGGCGACAGCAGCTGGAATGGTTAAAAACACTTGACATGCTATCACTTTGTCTGGAATAGCGGATTTCATATCTTTATTGACCAAATACTGCAGTACTTGAAACGGAGTGTTGACTTCATTGGGGCGCAGATGAGACAGAAACTTTAATTCAGTTGCCAAATCTCCACCATGTCTCCTAAAACAAGATTTGTTGCAGTTTCAGTTGAATTATCTCCGGTATTTTTAATGTCAAACAAAATGCAAAAAAGACAGCTGAATTCGCTCAAGAAAAAAAAAAACATCTTTCTGTCTCACTGATGACAGTGTCCAGTAAGCAATTGCTAAAGTCCACTTTAAACTTTTCCTCTCTAATGGTCTTTCCTGTTCTTTGTGTTTCTCGCTGCCTGAGTTACATTTCTGGATCGATTTCATGTTGCTAAATGTAAGCTTGTGTGTTTCTCAGTCTTGCAGGGGAACAGCTCGCGTTATCCAATTCTACACATTTCGGAACGAACGCGCCAATGATCAATTACAAATCATCTGCACAGCCGTGTTTTCCTAGATCATTGTGTTTTAATTTTAAATATGCCAGACTAATATTGCTATTGGAAAATACACAGCGTTCCCCGCCCCAGACATAAGAACCCTCGTTCGTTTATTTTACGGATGGTCTTTTCTTAAAAAAAATGTAATTTTAATGATGTTAGCAATGGGCCCCCTTAGATCTGGGCCCGGGTGCAATTGCACTCATTGCACCCTCCGTAGGGCTGGCATGATTACAACAATCATTTCACGGCTCACAGGTTGAAAACCACTGTTCTATTGCATTGAAATCATGAAATCATGTAAGATTCACTCAACATGCAGAAATTTAAAGGGGGGAAATATTTCATTGTGGAACAAAACTCTATGAAAAATGAAAAACAGAAAAAAACTTGATTTCTAAAGTATAAGCCCCTTATGTTAACTTTTAAAAACACTTTTTGCAGCAATAGTCTTCTTGGAGATGTCTAAATGTCAAATTTGCACGTCTTTATTTGTCCATTATTCCTTGTAGATTTGCCCAGTATCTGTTAAGCTAAATAGGGAAACTGCTGCTCAAGTTGTCTTAACTCTGTGGAAGTCACTGCTTTCCATTCTTATCTGCTCCACTCTATGTACAATGATTGACTGTTATAACTCAATGTATCTGTCTTATGTATTCTTTGGTGTTCTATAAGATAATGTGAAAATTGTTTATTTGTCCTTACAACTACTTAATATACTCTATATATCTGTTTCCTGTTAAAACGCACAGATTAGTGATCTAAAATAGAGAAAGGATATTTCTTAATGGTCACTTTAATTTTTTGTTCCTGTGAAAACAAAAGACAAAGTTGTAAATATCGAGTGTTGTATGGAGTGGAAGGAAATTAAAATGGTTTGGTAAAGGAAGTAAAGGAAGAGAAAAAGGTGTATTAAGGAAATGTATTAAAAAATGTATTAAAAATAAAAATGTCCTCCGATGTTGGGGGTGTGGTAGAGGGAAAAAATAGGGAAACTGCATCAACCTTTTAACAAATTCACAAAGGGATTCAAGTCTAGGCTTTCTCTGGTCCACTCAAACGTTCACCTTCCTGTTCTGAAGCCACTCCAGGGTGACTTTGGTTGTATGCTTGGGGTTTTTGACCTGTTGGAATATGAAACTTCTCTCCAGTCTAAGGTCCTTTCCTGAGTCCTTTCCTGAGTCTCCTCAAGAACTTGACTGTATTTGATTCCACTCATTGTTTCCTCTACTCTGATAAGCGCCCCCTTACCTGATGCTGAAAACATCCTTTTAAGATAAGGCATGGTATGAGCTTTTTTTAAATTGTTCCAGGCATAGTGCTTTGTATCAGGCCAAAGAGTTCAATTTTTGTTTTATCAGAGCAGAGAACCACATGGTCACAGGGTCTGTCTTCTTGTAAAATCCACATGTGCAGTTGTGTCTTTTTTTCAGGAGTGACTTCTATTTAGCCACTGTTACGAAGCGTCTTTCAGGACCCTATGCAGATGACACAATCCGGAAGGGAGTGAACACACACAGGGAAGACACGAGGAACAGGGCTGGTAGACGTACGGGGGGGCATGGTCAATGGCGAACAGTTCAAAAGGGAGTCCAAAGGGAAATGTGTGGTGAGGGGTGAACAATCGAAGACGAACAAGACAAAGTTAAAAGCTGGAGTGGGATCTGGCAAGGGGTCATAGACAGACGAGACAAAATTAAAAACCGGAGCGGGATCCGGTGAAGGGTCTGGGGGAAAAAGGGGGGAAAGGAATCAAATGCTCCAGGTCCTGGACTCAGCTGGTTCAGGAAGCCAATGCAGAGCCCAGAACAGAGTGAGCATTTGGCTTTAGTAGGGAGGCAGGAACAGGGAGCAGGTGCACAACATCAACTAAAAAGTGAACGAGCCAGAGCGCCCTTAAGGGCGAGGGACTTCAATCGTGACAGCCACTCTCCCATAAAGACTAAATCTGTTTAGTACTGCAGAGGCTATTGTCCTCAGGACAGGTTCACCGATCTTAGAGGTGGATTTCTGTAGTTCTGTCAGGGTGGTTATTGGTTTCTTGGTCACTTTACTGACTGTGGTCCTTTTTCCCCCATTGCTCAGTTTGGAACAGTCTGCTTCACAACGAGTCTGTGTGGTTCTGTATTCCTTCCATTTTCTAATGATCGACCTGTCTGTGCTTCTGGGTACGTTCAACACCCAAGATACATTTTTATACACCTGCCCAGAGCTACGCCTCCTCACAATTCTTTCCTGGAGTTGTATGGAGTGCCCTCTGCATAGTGTTCATAGTAAAGTTTAAGCTCTGACATGCACTGTCAACTAAGGAACATTTAGACAGGTATATTTTCTGAAAACATGCCAACCAATTAAACTGACTACAGGATGACTCCATTAAGTTTTAGAGTAATCTTACGAAGAAATTAGATGCACCTGGGCTGAATTTGGAGTGTCATAGAAAAGGTAGTGTATACTTATCAAATAAAGACATTTCAGCATTTTCTTTTAAACATGTAAAACATTTCCAGAGCTTTAGTTCTACTTTGACATTACAGAATATCAGTGACAAAACACCTACTTTATATGAGTATATTTTAGAGTCAGAAACATAAAATAATGTAAAATATCCAAGGGGCTAAATACTTTCTGAAGGCAACGTTTTTATCCAAGCAATGTTTTGATTCCAATGCTCACCTTATTTTCTGTATGTGATGATCCAAGCATAAAGATGAAGTGAGCAAGGAAAAGACAGATGCTGAGGTTGAGGCACGCTGTGTTGTTTATCTTTGGATTCCAAGTACAGAAGGAGAAAGTTAGAATGGCCAGGGCCAGGCAGACTAGGTTAATTGAAACTGCTATTTTATTAATGAATGCTAGAAGGTCATCAACCTGAAAGATAGTAAAAAAAGGAGAAATTTCATACCTGGCATATGTAATGGAACAGACAAACCAAAAACCCTGTGATACAAATTGAGGTACTGCTTTCAGCAACATGGACTTGACTGTAAATTGAAAACTCATTTACAATCTTATTATGAGCTGCAACTGTTATGATGCGGACGGTGGTTGCAGTGCTGCCAAGTTGACAGGTCAAGACCCAAGCGCAGGACTCCAAGGGGACCCAGAAAGACAAGCAGGAGTAGTGGAGAGAGATCTGAAGAGACAGGTTAGCTAGACAATTAAATGCTTCTGAATGCAGTCAGTGCACAGACTCTGAGCGAGAGAGGGGAAGGGGTTCCCCAGGATAAACAGACAGCAAATAACCAGTTCTAAAATAGGTTAACGGAGAAGTGGGGTCCCAAGTTATTGGTCTAGGGTCTCTAAATAAAGGCTTTTTTCAGTTGGAGATTGTTAAATAAATGTATAGCCAGAGTGGCTTGTCAGCTGTAGCTTAATGCAGTAGCTCTGATGTTAGAGCACCAGTCTAGTTGAGAGTCCTGCCTTAAATAGCCCGTCTATTGGGTAATTGAAAGGTCTCTTGAAAGGTAATTGGCTTAACTGATAGACATACTGACCTACTGTAGTTTGCAAGAGGTTGTTGGAAGGTGATATGCAATATATATATATACTGTATACATATGACAGTTGGATTTCTTCTTAAAGTTGACAGCCTAGCCACCATTTCTTTTGCCCTTTTTATCAATGAATGTTCTGTAACACTAGATAGTGTTACAATAGTAAATAGACTTAGTAGGTGTGACTCCACTGACTTTACAATTACTATACAATGAAACAGGGTTTCTGCTTGAACAGAGATGGCCCCCTAACCATTTTGTTTCTTTTTTTAAGAGAGTAGTAGGTGGTGATGACGTAGCAGGTCCTGTCAAGCCACATTATACAGAAGACTTTTTTATACCCATTGCTGGTCATCACTCAGTAGTCAAAATGTGCAGTCCGCAGTTAACTGATCTTCTTCAGTAAGTGTATGGGCAATTCTCTCTGAACATGGTGTAATTCTAGCTTTTCCTTAATTCACTTTCATTTTACTCAGACTGTTAACTGCTTTCGAGTTATTTTTGTTATGTTGTTAAAACTTGTGTTGATCACACTCAGATTCCAGATAGTTAAGCAACTTTATAACAGGCAGACACATAGACCATAAAGTTTGGGATAAAAAATCTCAGGTTAAACCACTGTACAGATTGCATTAGAATTTGCAGATTGTACCTGGTAATTAAAACAAATGGGCAAGTACATTTCACAGAAGATTTATATATGTTACAGGATGTGATACTTGTTCAAATGCAACCTAAATGTAAACAACAGAGTCATTATTCATTTCTCAAAATTAATTACCTCATGTTCCATATCTATCTGCATTATCAGAGCAAAGGTGGAGAGGTGAGTACAGCTGCACACTGTGTGGGTTTCATTTGAATATGTTGCTGTGCAGCCTTTCACAGACCAGACCGTCTCCTTCCAATAGACACAGGTCAAAAGTCCATTTTCTAAATGGGACTAAAGAAAATTGCATGTCAGCTGCATTATCACTAAATATTATTTTTCTTACTCAGACCTTTAAACAAATATTGGTATAATTTTTAAAAGTTACAACAATCATCATCAGGTTTTAAAATGAATACTTGAATAGTAAATATGCACACAAGAGTAAAGCACATGCAGGCCAAGGCAGAGGAATGGTACACATACTGGTACACATGGTACACATACTGTAAGTATGGCAATTACAACAAATGTAAGCAGAATTGAAAAGTTCTTTGTATGCATCGGAAAAGTGTGAGAGTTTTAAACTACATATAAATGTAAATCCTTTGGATTTTTAGTGCACATTTTATTAAAATTGGAGCATATGAATGGCCCCTAATTATTTATTTAAACCTTTTTTATCTAACTATTTATTTTGAAACCTTGGTGAATAATAATTTTCACATAAGCACCAATCATTTCAATCACTGATGTGATTAAATTATCGATCAAATCAAATGACATACCTTTGTGTGCTTTAAAGTAAAGTTAACAGGCTCTGAGAGGTTGGTTGTCTTTGTTTTGGGTAATGTTGCAGTTATAACATCTGAAATCATCTCTGTCTGATTTCCATTCTCAAAGTATTCAACACTTAGAAGTTCTTCCATTTCAGTGTAGGACATAAAAGCCACTGCTGCTGAACCTGATAACACACAGTTGTCAAATGCTTCTTTAAAATATGTAAAAGACCTTTTTTTTAAAGGGAATTTTTGTGATGCCATTTTTTTTGTGTGATTTGAGACATAAATCTGATGCAACATTTTATATGTAGCAGCATGTTATTATAGATTTGTAATCAACTTTATGCTGCATTGACCAAACAATAAAATAGGAGTTTAGGCCAATATGTAAAGCACTAGGAATGATGGATAAGAAGCTCATCATAAATCTATAACACAGACGTTGACATTGTAAACTCAATTCATTCTCAACCTCCCTAATGATGAATGATCCAACATCACCCCTCTCAGTCTGATAAACCAAAAGGAAGACCCCCTTTACTTAGCCCATGGGTCAGAGGTCACAGTCAATTACCCAAAGGATGACCTTATTATGTTACATTAGGTATTTTATAAAAAGTAGGGGGTCAAAATCCTAAAAAATGTGAAGATAAATACTTTCTCAAATTTTGTATTTTGAGAAAAATTAAGAATCACTCTGATTGTACAAGTGTAAATGTCAATGAAATCTGGGCCATGTTTATTTAAAGAAATACTAATCTGTAGATAACTTTTCTTTATTTCAATCTTCCTGCTTCCCTGGATGAATAGGTTCTAGGTTCTCTTCATTTACTCTGAGAACGAATCAAGTGCAAAGAATAAACCCCACTTTGCTGAAGATCCCTGAGTTTTAATAGTAATTTTAATTTTAGTAATTTGTGTTTTCTTAAAGTAGGTAAAATCCCACCAATTTTCCAACGATTTTATCCAACACTGGTGTTGGGGGAGAAGGACGAGCCTATCGCTGAAATCAATGGGCATAAGGCAGGATACAGTACGAGTATGTTTTGGATGGGACACATACTGTACAAACTCCATGCAGATCACACCCAGGAATCAAACCCTGTGGTTTTAATCATGTCTTCCAATACAAGTTTGCATTGGAAGAAGCAGTTAGAAAATGGATGGTTGGAGTCCAATGGCTATCAGGTAGTACAGCAGATGATGAGGGAAAGACCTGACAACTTGGGGAGATGGCTGACAACAGAAGAAACCTCCCAATAAGAGATAGACACCAGGCAGAGGTCAGCTGCTGCATGTTTCAGAAGACATTTCTCATTATCTAAAAGGTAAAATTCTGCTGTATACAGTGAGAAAAGAGACGGAGCATAACTCATTATTAAATAAATATTTAGAAAATCATATTATATAAATGAACATGTGAACTGTTAACAGTACGGTGTGAAGCAGAACAGAATTAGTAAAAGTTATAGTGAGGTAAGGCACTATACTAGATTTTTACCCATGGTTGAGGCAATGTAAAAAGGTTGAGTCTTTATGACTCCAAGGTTGAGTCTTTAAGAGTCATTAACAAAGAAACAAGACAGGGGATGAAAATAGTAATGACAGATCTGCCTTCAAGACTTTTAAACTGTGCATATGTTCATCAAATTATTTAGTATGATCTGGTTAGAATCTTTTATTTTGTTTTAGAATGTTTAATTTGTTTTCAGTGATCTTTTATTTTCTATGAAACTATAATAGAGGTACATTAAGTAATTAGAAATTGTTACAATATATACAGTATGTGTTTATGCAGTAAAATTGTTTTATTACATTACCTAATTTTGCTGGATGTAAGGTAAAACAATTAGAAAAATAATTAATTCCATCCTTACTTACCCTCATTATTCTTAGCAATTGATGTCAAATTGATTTTCATTTCATTTGCTTTACTCTTCAGGAGAAGAATGTTTGTCTTTTCTGAACCACCAATCAAACGAGCCTCTGAAAGAGTTTAGTAGATGTGTACACACTGTATTCCAACACACACTGCTACACATTTTATAAGACAGTTGCTTTACATGTAGAAAATACAGTAATATCTATCTTAATGCCTTTAATATAGCCATGCAAAGCATAAAGAGTAATTTTTCAAAAAACGTAATTTCCAAATATCAAGCTCAAATTCATCTGAAAATATGTGAAAAACTGACAGAACATGTAAACAAAAGATTATATGGAAAATGAATGCAAGAAACCATAATTATAGGATTATCCATACTATTAATAGTTCCACTACATACCAGTATTTAGTCTTTCAGTACTAAATTTATCTAGAAATGAAGGGCATGTACTTCAATCTTTGGAGAATCTCACTCACAATGAACTAATAAGAAGGCCAAATGTTAAAGCTGTGATTTATGAACTGTGCTCCTTACAGAGTTTTTGTAGCTAGCTGTGAACATAAACAGATAAATGCATTAATGTTAAAATATTTATGTACATGTTCTTTTTTGGATAACCAACATGAGCGGTGATATAATCAAAACTAGAGAATGTACTGTTTAGAAAAGGACCGTGAATGCAGAGGAGGCATATCTTTCAGTAACAGCTAATCTATGGCTACCCTCCAGGTTACAGACAAGACTGGCAATTTGTGTCTTAAAATTGTGAATTGCATATATGTTGATATAAATTATATGTTCTGAAAGAAAATTTAATATATTCTGTCTTTGAAATATTCAGTTTCTTACCTAGACTGTTCAATAGTATTGTTTCATTCACAGCAGTTTTATTTGTTGATGGAACCAAGGTGGACACCAGTTTTTCTGTGGTTTGTAAAACAGCATTGCTAGCATTTGCGTCTTTTTCATCTGACAACCTTTTAATGGTGCTCATAACAGCATTCAAGTAATTTTTCACAATCTGCATATGGAAAATAATATAAAAAACACCTGAATATTATTTTTTGGAACATTTATTAAAATCTTACAAGCATATGTATTAATTCAAATATTTTAGTACAAGGAATTATGGTTCATGACAGAATGATGAGAAGGGAGCCAACACTCAGAAGTAACATAAAAGGGTGTGGGTTTGCTGGTGGAGGAGGGACACATGGTCCTTAGGAGAGGCTTGCACAATACAAGTATACAGTATGTACTGGATATGTTATGCTTTAAGATGGAGGAAGAGTCCTATTTTATATTTTAATTTGCAAATATATATATATATGATTTATGTGATGTGCTGTCCCTGAATGCAGGTTATGTTAAATGTCATGACTGAAAATGATTGTCTTCAGCACTGTTATGTCGCTAACACTTTTATCAGGTACTACTGTATATACAACTGGGGTAATTTAAATGTTAGCATGTCTTTTCCTTTCCCTTTATAGTACCAAGCTTGGCATACACCAAATTTTCTCATGTGTGTTTGAGAATGAGTAAACACATTACTGACCCCTTCATTTGAAACTGTAGTTTCATCGATTTCACTTCTTACTTTGTTGAGAAAACATATCTCCTTCAGCTGATCCTGGAAATAATAAAAAATACATTAATAAATGTCATGGGAAAGTAAAAGTCACAGTACGATTGAGACAAAGTAATTTGTCTTAAACGCTTACATAACAAGTTCTATAATGCTTTAATTCATATGATAATAAGGAGAGTGCGGTGCAGAGCAATCACTTTTGTCACCAAGACTCACAATGTTACTGTAACTATTCAATATTTCACTTTTACTACCTTAAACACAACACAATATTTGTTTTTCTATCAATAGTTGTAAGGATATAGTATGTTCAATATCACAGTTATATGAGAATAACAGAGATATCATATGGTCTTGACCATTATGAGTTAAGTCCACATGGTTGAGGTCACAAACGTTAGGTTGAATACAGTATGTGTTTCTTGAAACCGGTCTTCAGTATAAAGAAGACAATATGGACATTGTCTTAGACCAGTTCACACCCGCTACAACACTTCTATTATGGCCCAGCAGACATTAAAAGTCTCACTGCCATTCAAAATCCAAATCCATTTTTGCAGATGATATGGGTCTAAATGCTAGGACATTTTGTCTATAAGAGCAGTTTGAATCTCAACAGGAGCTGTCAATTGTGAACTTGTAACAGCTGCAGGGGGTTGGAAACCAGAGGGTCTGGGGCTAGAAAGGAACGTCCAAGTAGTTTCTACATGAAGTAGAAACTTCATGTCTCAATGACTTGTTTCCAGGAGGCAAAAGGAGAAACAGGTGAAACAGAACTTCTGACCAGATGTGAAGTAAAGCATGTACAGTAATACTAGCAGCTTCAGAACTCTGTCAGAATTGCCAAAGAAGACAATAAGTCTCCTTTTCTGTGGTGAACTGATTGGCCTTGGCTTTGCTTGTGTGAAGTGTGAAGCCCAGAGCTAATTTAAGTGGCTAGAATGTTAAAAATATTTATCAAATATATACATATTTATAAATATATCTATACATAGTGGACTAAAGCTATTAAGAATTGAGATAACTGTGACAATGCTAACAGCTACTTGTCTCTGCCATGATCAGTTTGAACAGACATTTGTGAGGACAGAGGATTTTATTGTTTTTCAACAATAAAACCTCCATAGGACTAAGAATAAAATGACGAGTAAAAAATCTAGTAAAGCCATCTGGGAGCTGAGCTTCATCTCACCCCGAGAAAAGCCCTTGGCAGTTGTTGTTGTCCATGTTGTCCATAATCACACTTCTTGCCCACTCTCTTTTGTTCAGGCTACAGAGAACAAAGAGAGGGCATTGTTTTCCAAGGAGGATCCCTTCCAGATGTAGGCTGAAGGAAGAGGGTTTAAAAGGTGTCACAATCACCTTGGCAGAGTCTGATGCTGTCAGTTGCTGGGTGAAACCACAACAGTGACCCAAATTGGCTGTTCTGAATGTAATTTGTTCCAAAACTGACATGCAAATTATGTAGCAGTATAATGTAGTTTTTTTATGTACGTATCCCACAACCCTGGAAGGTGACTGTAGAAAATTCAATGGATTTTTTTCAGGTTACCCTGCTCAGGAAGACCTGGGAATACATATTGCTGTTTAGGCAACGAAATATAAAGTTTGTCCAAGTTCAAGCAGTACAATGGAAGCGCAGAATACATAAATATAATGTATGGTTGCAAGTAAATAAGGCTTAAGCCACTAGAGAGCCTCATGAATTGAAACTGATGGTAGAGACCACACAGGTTGAAGGTATGCAAGGAACATCCAGTAAGAGGACTGGAAAATTCTATGGAGTTACAGGCAGCAGGTTGATGAAAACCCGATGGATGTGGGCAAGCACAGAGAAGAAGACTATAGAACCATGAGATCACGAAGTGTTGAGAAAAAAACCTGTCAAGCAAAAATCCTCATTAAATGGAAGGCAGAGTTGTGTAGCTGTGCACTGCAGCACTAAGAGTGACATAGAGAAAACTAAGAGAAAACCTCAGAAATGAAGCTTATGCCTTCTGAGTAAAGGCAGCAAAAGCTGGAACTCTGAGTTCCATTCCTAACTATACAGAGGTTCTCCCCGTGTTTACATAGGTTTGCTCCAGGTACTCCGGTTTCCACACAAGACCAAAGACATACTGGTAGGTTAATTGGCTTTTGAAAACAAAAATGGTGCCAATATCAACAGCATATAACAATTTCCTATATAATGTGTATTATACATGTATTTATTGCTACTCCTTGGTTATTAACTTACCAATGGACAATCAGTTGCGTCAATTGCATCTTTATCAGCTGAAAGAGATAAAAAATAGAAACAACTTAGCGTTGCTAGCGTTGGAACTTAGCCATAAGGAAGGGATTTCAGTATAAGAAATCAATAGTTTTCACAGACAGATTTTTAGGTGACTTGGGACTGATTTAAACAAAATATGTTGATTCTCTTTTCAATTACATACCCAGAAATTGATGGGTGTTTTTTTGTAGAAGCAAAGCTCTTCTGTGAAAGAGTTTCCGTGAAGTACCAAAGTATCATTCAGTCTCAAGTACATAATGTAACTATAACAGGTCCAATGCCAGTAGAATTTATTCATTCAACCTATTGCAAATTTAGCATTACTTTTCAGGCTCCCCCTGCTTCTGTGGAAAACAAAATGTTTTCAGGCCCTACTGTATGCAAATCATGGAATTGGCAGCAGGTGTCAATATTGTACAGGTATGTCATACATAACCCACCCATTTCTGGCAACTAAACAAGAATCATACACAAGCTTAGAACCCTGCTGTTTTGCTCTTGCAGATAAACTGATTCATTGTTGCTGTTGCTTATTCTACTAATTCTACTACACTTTTTCTCTGCCCCACTCTCCCAATCAATTTAACACCTTCTAAGCCCTGATAACTGTAGACTGGACTGTGGTAAATCACATTACAGCACATGGAAATGTATAAATATGTTCAAAATTCCTCTCAGCTTCAACTTCTGGGAATGACCTGGATCCTTTTCTGCACAGTCCATTATATCTTCCTGCATTTTTAACATCTGATGTTTAAATAAAAACCACAAACCTTAAGTCAGTTTTTCAGGAGTGCTTTTTTAAAAAAACTTTTAAATAGTTACAAACTTTCTTTTTCAATTAAAAGTATACAGCTGGAAACTATTTACTCTATCTATGGATCTGATTCTCATTTTGTAAGGGTACACTGTATCAGAGTAACTGAATCTTTATCTGTCATAGTGCTCTCTTTAGGCTCAGCAAATTATTATCATTTAAAGGAGTGAGCAAAATGGCTAGCTGACATTTTCTTTCTCCTCCCTGCTATTTAGACTGCACCTTATAATTTTTGCAGAATTTTTTAGCAATCTTAATTGGAATGAAATTTGTATATGTATCCTTTAAAATAAAATCACTGTAGTATGGTGACTACTATGACATCACACACACCTCTAGATGCTATCTTTGAGCTGTTACCAGTGTATTTGTTTCTGTTACCAATATATCTTCCAGGCTGCTAACATTCTAGGTCACCTAAACAGCATAACTGAATAAATTCCTTGTTTATGCAGTCCCTAACAAAACTTCACGGACACAATATTGGACATAAGTCTATTCCAAAGCCCTGAAAAAAAGGCCTATTTTAAATGGCTAATTAAACTAGTGCATAAAAACCTGCAGCCTGAGAATACACAACACCCACCCCCTCCCTTACATGCACCTGGGTCTAGAATCAAACCCAGGAGCTGAGATCTGTGAGAGGCAGTAGTGTTAACAGTCATGCCATTGTAATGCCTCCTTTTTCTTCACTCCACCTGGTGATAAATGAGAGTTAAATGAAAGAGGGAAATTCAACCTATCAGATTCAATTTTATCATCCCTGAAGATGATTCCTTAACTGCTTCTACATATGCTATTGAAAAGCAAATGTATCAAAGAGTACCTAAGTAGATTACATTGCTTTCACAAATTACTACTCATCTCAAAGGTTTTGTAGGAACCTTGGATCAGTCCTACATGAAGACTTCTCTGAAGAACTGGGCCCAAAATGAAAATGCTGTGTTCGGTACAAAATAATAGTATTTACACTGGCATGTTGTGTTTCCATATGTCCATTTCAATCCAGTACTGGCAATGTATTCATCTTCACAAGAGCAATCATAGCTTCCTTCTGTGTTGTTGCACACTGTGTTTAAACCACAGATCAAAGAGTTTTGAACACATTCATCAATATCTGCAGCAAAAGAAAACAGTTATTAGTTCCCATCTGAAAACATTTTGACTAAGATATATGATTTAGACCACTTGTACAAAACCTGAAATCAACCAAACTGAAAAGGATTATCTTTTTACCTTTTGTAAATATCATGTTAAAAAAACACTTGCTGTGATCAACTATTGTCTAGTTTCCATGACAATCCAATTTGAATGAATTTGAATCTACTCAGGTAGGCCTGAATTTCATTCACTTGCCCCGGTGCAAAACTCCAGCAAAAAAGAGAAGTTCATAATTACTAGGCATTCCCGTTGACTTGGGTTGTAGTACTGTAAGTGAGAATCAACTAAAAACAGCCTTTACACAATTTTGATTTGTGCAATGTAGATCTTATCTTCTTCTTAAAGATTACTCCAGACAAACCGTTAAAGCCAAGTTTGAGTGGGCTGCTCTTTCTGAATAACTGGTCTGCAAGGTAAATGGCAGTCCAATTGGCCCTGTGTGGGGGTGGCTCAAGGCGTACTCCTAGACTTATTGCCTGAAGAAGTGACGGATTATCAGGCGGTCTTGGCAGCTTTCAAGCAGCAGTTTGGAAGTGCAGCACCTGGTGATTCAGGAGCAGTTTGAGCACTAGGATTGTCAACCAGGGGAGAGACTAGGTGATTTTGCAACTGACCTCCATTACTTCTCCCACAGAGCTTAACATCTGTTTCCCAGTGAAGGGCAAGAGGAGCTAGCGATTCAACAGATTATCTATGGCCTGACTCCTGATTGTGTGAGGAATCAGGTGCACTTAGGAGCCCAAGTTAGCCTGGAAGCGGCACTTCAGAAGGCATGCAAAGTAGAAGCGATCCTCATTGAGTACACTGCTCCTTCACCGGAGACCAGCTGGAGCAGAGGGCTAAGCACTTGCTAGTCCAAATTCCACCCCGAGGTTCCAAGTCTGGATGTGGAGGACTCACTTGCAGCCCCATTGGAAAATGGAAACAACTTGGGGTCTGTGTAGTAGGGACACCGAAGACTCACCAACCAGTCCCTCCTGAACTACAACCTGGCTGTATGTGCACAACATCCACACTGCTCCTGTACCCCAGCTCTATTATCATATATCAGTCCATGAAAATGGAGGTCATGTTAGTTATTCCTAGATATGGGTTCCACAGCCATCATTGTAACACAGCTACAGAAGAAGAAGCATGCATGTAGGGGCAGTTCTCCAGTGGAACTATATCAGCCATGGTTCAAGGGTCAGTCTCGTTAAGCATGCATTCTAGGGTTGGATTTGTGGATCTGTTGGATCTGGGTTGGATCTGTAGGGCCCAAGCTCATCTGGATCTTCATAGAGTTGTTGTCTCTTACCAACTCTGACTCTATTTCCCCATCTGAAATACCACTAGCTGGACCCAAGAATGTCCATGATTCAGACTGTCTAGGAGAAGAATACTGAGGGATTAAGCCAGGAACAGAGTAAGCATGTCTGGATGCTCAAAAGCAGTTTCAACATATGTTTGCAGTGACACCGCAGGACCTTGGTCACACCAACATAGTGAAACACCACATTGAGGTAGCAGACGCAGTGCTGATCTGACAGCAACTTCGCTGCCTGATGCCAGTGAAGCAAACAGCCACAGAACATAAAACGCGCCAAACGGAGCTACAGAGTGCGGCTTGAAACGCAGTGCGCTGACACCCGGAGGCTGTGGCAGGGATTACAGTCAATCACAGGCTACAAGGGCTGCAGCCAGGAGATTGACACAAACAACACATCCCTGCCTGACGAGCTGAACCACTTCTATGCCCGCTTTGAACACGGGCAATGCTGAGAAGACCCCAAGTGTGCAGGGCGAGTTTGTTCTGAAACTCTCAGAGCAGGACGTGCAGAAGACTCTGAGCAGGGTGAAAATCTGTAAGGCTGCAGGGCCTGATGGGATACCACCTCGCGTCCTGAGGACATGTGCAGCCCAGCTGACCACAGTGTTTACAGACATCTTTAACTCCTCCCTGTCACGGTCCATGGTCCCCACCTGCTTTAAAAAAACCACTATTGTTCCAACCCCCAAAAAGACAAAAGTGGCATGCCTGAATGATTACCGCCCAGTAGCATTAACATCTGTGGTGATGAAATGCCTGGAGAAGCTGGTGTTGTCACACATCAACTCCTCCATCACAGAGTCCCTGGACCCCCTGCAGTTCGCCTACCAGAGCAACAGATCAGTGGATGATGCTGTCTCCCTGGCTCTGCATACAGCCTTGGAACACCTGGACACTAAGAACTCGTATGTGAGAATGCTGTTTGTGGACTACAGTTCAGCATTCAATTCCATCATACCCAGTCAACTGGTGACAAAGCTCAGGGGATTAGGTCTGTGCAACTCTGTCTGCAACTGGCTGCTGGACTTTCTTATCGAGAGACCACAGGTGGTGCGGATAGGCAATAAAACATCAACACCACTCACCCTGAGCACTGGAACCCCACAAGGCTGCTGTCTGAGTCCAAGGTTGTACTCCCTATTTACTCACGACTGCACAGCAAGACACAGCAACAACCGCATCATTAAGTTTGCCGATGACACCACTATAATAGGACTGATCAGTGATGATGACGAGTCCACTTACAGGGATGAAGTTGTACAGCTGCTTAGGTGGTGTCATAGCAATAACCTGGACTTGAACATAAAGAAAACAAAAGAGCTAATAGTGGACTTTCGGAGACACAGGCCACACACTCACAGCCCACTCAGTATTGATGGAACGGAAGTGGAAACAGTCACCAGCTTTAGGTTTTTGGGAATTCACATCTCTAAAGATCTAACCTGGACTGTGAACACTGACTCTATCATGAAGAAGGCTCAGCAGCGCCTTTATTTCTTGAGGTGCCTCAAGCGATGGGGGATGCCAATACATGTGTTGGTGAACTTCTACCGCTGCACTATCGAGAGCGTCCTCACCAACGGGATCACCGTGTGGTATGGCAACACCTCTTCGCGAGAAAGAAAGGCACTGCAGAGAATGGTCAATATGGCCCAGAAGATCATCGGCTGCGGTCTCACCGAGATTAAACAGCTCTATGAGGACCGCTGCCGTGGTAGAATTCTGGCCATCACAGAGGACAGTCACCACCCCGGGCATGAGCTCTTCACCCCACTGCCCTCAGGCAAGAGATATAAGAGCATACGGACACTTACCACTAGATTCTTCAATAGCTTCTATCCACAAGCAGTGAGACTGGCGAACACATTTAGCCATCCCCCTCGGACCACACCTACACCATCACCATCTACCTCATTGTAATTTATTTATTGTACGTCTCCAGTCATTGTTTACACGTCTGTATTGTTTACATTCAAACTGTCTGCATGTTTACTTGCACATTGTCTATTGTTTGTTTGTACATTGTCTTGATGCACTGTTTGCACTTTGTTTTGTTTTTTTTTACACTTGTTTTACAATTGAGAGACTTTCTGTAAGTAAGAATTCCATTGTACCAGCACCGGTTACATATGGCAATAAAGTTCAAGTCAAGTCAAGTCAAGTCAAGACATGCCATCTGACAGTCTGTGGAAATCACCCGTGGTGTTGTTCTCAAAGAAAGACAGCATCTGTTAACTTCTGTAAGCTGAACGCAGTAACTAGAAAACACTCCACAATGAGTTTGGATCTTCCCACTGTTTTTTCTTAGTTTTTCTCAATGGACCTGAAAAGTGGCTACTGGTGGGTTGAGCTGATTGCGAACATGTTCCCCAAGATGGCTTTCTTGACAGGCCAAGGCTTAAGGGAAATTAAGATCATACCTATTGGCCTATCCAACACCCCAGCCACCTGATACGGCTGATAGAGCGGGTGCTGGTGCCAATACCCCCCACCTGATACCTGATACCGGTCTATCTTGATGATCTCCTCGTCCACGGGCAACCTTTTGGTTATGCTCTCTGCGCTCTCATTTAAGTCCTAGAGAAGATATTGGTCTTGGGCATTGTGTGAGTGAGGCTCTCAAAGAAGAAGAAGGTGAACCATTTGAAGCCCTACACAGGCATACCTGGAAGGGAGCCCTGTTCAGCTGGAGCAAAGACCACCAGTGTGCATTTGACACCCTCATGTTCACATTGTGCAGTGAACCAGTGTTACTTGTACAGGACATTGCATCATTTATCCAACAATGACAGGATTGGTGCTCTTCTCACCCAGAAGCTGGGAGACGGAGAAAAGGTCATCACCTGTTATAGCTGCACCTTTACCGAAATAGGGTGCAGCTATTGTATCATGCAACGAGAACTGCTGGTCGGTGTGGATGTTGTGGTGCACTTCAAGTAACTCTTGAAAGGAAGGAAACCGGGAGTTCAACCCTTAACATCAGTAGGTCTGCAACTGGATGGCAGACGGAAGATGGCCCACATGGGAAGAATTGACAGGACACCTCTTTAACTCAAGGCTCTAAGGTCCCTAAGATTGGACCAAGCCATACTGATGAGGCACATGGTGTACCCTGCATCAGGAGAAGGGCTCTGGTAAATAGGTTTGCCTGCTGTCTTAAGACTCTGGCTTCTGGAAGTTTATCATGGCCCTTGTGGAGAAGGTCACTGCGGAGTCACTAAAATGCTCTGGCACCTTCATTAGGGTTTGCACGTGAGCTGATGTACCAGACACCTGCACCACTGTGACACCTGTATTGCATAGAAAGGGCATTTGGAGCAGTGCCGAATACCCCCTTCAGCCGTTCTGGGTCACTGCACCAATGGACCGGTTGGCCGTCATCATTGCACTATGATAACCTCCATCATCTGAGAGTATTTGGATGAGTGCTGTTTCAAGCTCTCATAACATTGCAGCTAGTGGGCAATCATCAGATCAATCACCATTCTGCCTATTAGATCAATCACCATTCTGCCAGCAGCCATATCACCCTGCAACTCACAACTGGCAACCCACTGAAGCTAAGCAGGTGTGAGCCTGGTTAGTACCTGGATGGGAGACCTCCTGGGAAAAACTAAGGTTGCTGCTGGAAGAGGTGTTAGTGGGATCAGCAGGGGGCGCTCACCCTGCAGTCCATGTGGGTCCTAATGCCCCAGTTTAGTGACGGGGACACTATACTGTAAACAGACGCCGTCCTTCGGATGAGACGTAAAACCGAGGTCCTGACTCTCTGTGGTCATTAAAAATCCCAGGGCTTTTCTCGAAAAGAGTAGGGGTGTAACCCCGGCATCCTGGCCAAATTTACCATTGGCCCTTACTAATCATGGCCTCCTAATAATCTCCATCTATGAATTGGCTTTATTACTGTGATCTCCTCCCCACTAATAGCTGATGTGTGGTGAGCGTTCTGGCGCACTATGGCTGCCGTCGCATCATCCAGGTGGATGCTGCACATTGGTGGTGGTGGAAGGGTGTCCCCATTACCTGTAAAGCGCTTTGAGTGGAGTGGCCAGAAAAGCGCTATATAAGTGTAAGCAATTATTATTATTATTATTATTATTACTGTGACAAATACATTAAAGCAGAGTGTCAAAGCTATCAGGCAGTAATTAAAGGGGAACTGTAGTCCCAATTTCTCAGACTGATTATTAAATGTTGAATGTTAAATAAATTGAATATATGGAAAAAAAATACAAAATTTTGAATTAAGCACAAATTGTGAACTTTGTGAAAGTACCATAAGTCGTCATGTTGACGCACCTCACATTTCACTTCCCCATCTACATTTAGGGACTGTGGTGGAGATGGTGAATAACTTCAAATTTCTAGGTGTTCACATCTCTAAAGACCTCAGATGGGCACTCAACATCTCCAGTCTCATCAAGAAGATACAACAGCGGCTGTACTTCCTGAGAAGGCTGAAGAAAATACGCCTGCATCCACGGATCCACGCCAACTTCTACAGGTGTACGGTGGAGAGCATACTGACCAGCTGCATCACAGTCTGGTACGGTATGCATCCGACCATAAGGCACTGCAGTGGGTGGTCAAAACTGCCCAACACATCATCGTCAGTGCCTTACCACTCATCCAGGAAATCTACAACACCAGGAGTCTGAAAAAGCCACCAAAATTATGTCTGACAACACTCACCCCGGTCATAACTTGTTTGTCCCCCATCATCTGGTAGAAGGATCCGGACACTCCAATCGCACACAAGAAGACTCCAAAATAGCTTTTTCCCCAGAGCCGTCAAGCTGGTGACGCCCTCACTCCCTCCTATCATACAATGATCTCTCCTCACTTCTTCCTGTACCCACAATGACTGTACTCCTACACCACTTCATACACAACAACTGAATGTAAGCCAAAATTGTAAAAACTGTACTAGTTGTACTATTTAATAATCACTGTATTATTTTTGCACTGTTCACCATATTACTTTTGCACTGTTTTTGTCCTCTTTGTATACATTTCTCTGTTTGTATATTTGCACAGTTTTTGACAATTTTGCACTGGTACCATACTGTTGTTTACACTGTTTAATTGTATTTCTATTGTCTTGTCTGCTGTTCTATATATATACTGCACCTGAGAGACTAATGAGAAACACTTTTCACTATACTATGCACCTGTGTAAGTTTAATGACAATAAAGTTGAATGACTGAATTAGAGTTCCCTCGAATTGTCATGTGATGCAGCCCTTCCTGCTTTCTAGTCTCTGTAGTGAATAATGTAAAGGGATGTATGAGCGAATAAATACAGGTTGTACAGCAGATATTTCTCAGAAGAAATGTTCCAACGTGATCTGCATGTATTGTTAACAATTAAGTAGTATTTTCCAGCAAAACTGTCTTGAAATGAAAAGCAATATTTCTTTATGATTAAAAGAGATATATTCAAAAGCTTGCTTGTTTACAATGTCATAAGGCCGCATAAGACACCAGAGGTTTTGTTGCCTCGTTCACAGAACATGGCGCTGTGCATACCTGAAAATACTGATTCTTTCTAACCCTGAAATATGAAAATAGCTTTGCAGTTCCCCTTAAACAGCACTTACTGTACATGATTATGAGGAGGAGGGTATTTATTGCCACTACTCTGACATTGCAGTGCTCGGTCTTAGCTGTGGCTTTGTGACCTAGCATTTGTCTTTAATCTTAGTACTGTATGTATAACTCGTGCTCAATGTACAGATGACGCCATTCGGAATTCTAGGGGCATAAAGTGCCATTGGTGATGCTTCCATTTCCAAAATATAGCGCCTTATTTTCGGGAGGGGCATTAGTGCTCTTTTTGTGCTGGTTTGTGCCATAGGAAGTAGCTCAATGTAAAGGGTTCAATTCCTATGGTGCTATATGTGTGCAGTTTGTTTGTTCTCCTCAATTCGTGTGAGTCTTCCCCTGGGTGCTCTGGTTTCCTCCCATACTGGGAAGAAATACTGTGAGGCTAATTCTTTGTACTGTGAGTGTGTGTCTGGATAAATCATTATAAGTGCTGGTTTTGTTATTAAGAACATGAAAAAAGCCACATTTGTTAACACTTTTCTTTTCCTGCTCAGTGGTCGCTGTGGTCACTGTGCATGATGTTGGAATTTCTTGAGCCTCCCTCTTCACTTTGTTCTGTGACTTCCCACTTCATTTTTTCCATCAGTCAAAAAATAAAATAAGATTTACCTCCTGGTCTACTCCTAGCATCAAAATGTTTTTAACATTATATGCAGTGCTGTTTTTGGACTTGCTTTAATTAACCATTGTATTCTAGAAAACAATAATGCACAATAATAAACTTTTATTTTATAAGGGCCTTTAAAAACGGATAAACAGTAAGTAAACAAAGAAAAAAAAGCCAAAAAAACATGACAGACACATTGGAGTTCCTAAGCTGGCCATCATTGTCTAAGAGCGATCTGTCTGTTCCAATACCTGCTTCCCCTCCGATGTTAACCTGTATGCCCTAGTAGGCACAGTGAATTATTAGCTATGGCATAATAAAGGGAAAATATTAATGTTAAGTGTGAATAATTACCTCTAAATGAAGACAGTATGCAACAGCAGCTGTAATTGTTGATGTATGGATGACTGAATATTACTTCACAGAATTCTTAAACTTGACAATTTTCCTTCCTCATTTTAACATTACTTTGCTTGAGAAATTTACCACCAAATCCCACTGTTTTTATGTTTTTTTGTTGGTAATCCTGTCCATGTTTAAGCTGTGTAAATCTATAAATGTGTATTCATGATAAAGAACATGGTCAGGTAAAGTACTGTATAACTCATACATAAGTTTGTTGCACCCCTCCTCCACTTTTCTCAGTTCTCACTTTGCAGGTCCCAGCCTTGTCATCCACAAAGGAGGGAAGAACGAGAAAGGAGATCAAATAAGAAAATAATTGTTTCATAACATCATTAATTTTATATGTTTGTAGTTTATTGTCTTTTTAATACCACTTTGATATTCTAGATTATAATTACAAAGTACATACCTGTATATTATATTTTCAAAATTGCGATTATTGTAAACCAGTAGAACTGTTTTTTGTTCGTGCTATTGACAGTATTCATGTTTGCTAACTCATTCATGTTCATTCATGTTAGTGATTTTAGTGTTAATGTTAGTGGTTAGGATAAATGATTAAGGGTGTCAAAAGTGTAAGACAAAAGACCAAGACAGAACAGGGAAAGGAGAAGAGAAACAAAAGAGCAGAAGAAACCATAAGAGAGAAGAGAGAGAAAGGGGAGATAACTTGAGGAATGTGCCAGGCAAGAGTTCCTTGTTGGAGCAAGTTGGGGTATGCAAAAAGACAAATTCCTAATACAAGAGATTGCATATGGCCAATAAAGGCATCTTATCTTATCTTCAAGATCATCAGAAAAGACACAGTTGGAGCTAAGTCTTTGAATCTTGCCAAGAAAGCTTGCTATTCTTGCAGATCCTGAGTGAAGAATCCCTTAGTTAAAAACAGCCATTCCTGCTTGGTGGGTGCTTTTTTAAAATAGGGAGACAGGCTCACATTTTGTGGCATCCAGCTTTTTAGAGAAAAAGATTTAATCGTAGGTTGTATTCTGAGTAGTCTAGACGTACTTCTCGGAAACGTCTTGACTATAAACTTGTACATAGAGACACTTACAACAATTCAAATTTGATGCAGATGTTTATGAAGAAAGTGGAATACACTTCCACTACCAGCTGTATAAATATATTATAAAGGAACAGGTAACGGGTTTATTCCATGCTGAAAAGAAAGGAAACACAATGTTTCGGCCGTGGAGCCTTCTTCAGTTGTGAGTGGATATGGATATTTATATCCAGAAATTAATATAATTAATAATGTCCAGAAACTTATTTTTTTATTTTCAGCTATCCAAATGTCATTGTAGTGACACGATTCTATATGAATATTCAATATTAAGTGGATTTAAAAAAATACTTCATCTTTTGTTGTAGAAAGCTAACTTTTTACTAACATCTATACACCATAAGTGCCACCTATCAATCATCAATGGCCAGTGGTTTTGCCCTTGGTGCTTCATTTGCTTCACTATAGTTGTGCACCTGCATTCTCGTAACCGCTGCGTGCCAGCCTGCTGGCTCCCTCAACTTTACTGCCTCCCTCACTGGTCCCAGCACCATCCTTCTCCTGCAAAAGGATCCTGTTTCCTGTTTTTTTTTTTTGTGGTCCATTGCAGGGAGCTAATAAAAAGCATCCTGGAAGACTAAATTTTATGCCATTTTTTTTAGTTTCATCTACGATCCTTATTGATCATTTGAAGAATTGTAGCAATAAGACCTACTGTTTCTTAATTATTGTGTTTGAAGTATAACGGATGATAACTGTTGTTGTGTGTCTGTGTGGAAAAGATGACTGAATAGCCCATGTTGAGATTTTACTTTGTAGAAACTTGGAAGTCTGAAATAAAGCTTCCTACATCTTACAGTATAGGGGAGCTCCTTAGCTAAGTCCTTCCACAGTTCCTAGTAATTATAGACAGGTACAGTATGTAAAAAGGACATAAGAAATAAATCTAGAATAGAGTGATGTATTTTTAGTAATATACTATCATAGTATACATACATATCATATCATATAAGAATACTGTACAATACAAAATGCATTTATTTTTCTATGTTTTGTGAATCTTGAATATCTTATCACATAAAGTAGTAAAGGGTCTAAAAATATGCATAGCCCTGAAAAGCTGACTAGCTACCAGGAGAACTGGTAAAGCAGGGCTGACATAGCAGCGGGAATGCTGCAAGAGTGAAGTCTGAGCCACAGTTTATTTTGTTGTGATAGATTCTGATGAAAACTGGTAAGTCACAGCAAAAGCAGCTTAAGTTACATTAGCTGTTGAATATACATTGGTTTTGTGGACAAAGTTATGTGTTATGTTGCCCTGGGAATGAACTTTTTTTTCTTTGAAACATAAAAGCCCTACACTACTAGTTCAATCAAAGAGACCTTCTCCTTATCATTCTACCCGTTAAAGTCTGACAGTTATAAAATATGAGAAAGTCACTGAACATTGCATTACTTGCATTTTGAGTTTTTGTAACTTTTACACAGACAATACACAGAATAAAGAAGTGATGTATTGAAATTAACAAGCTTTCAGAAAATTGCAATGTGTTGATTATGGTTCCTCCATCTTGCCACCAGAGGGCACCCCAACCTCTATTGCCTGCTCTAACTGCGCAGCAGACCAAGCAGATGTCAGTAGCCAATCCATGCTCCCCAAGTGTCCCTAGCTCACCATGCCTCCCTTCCTCAAGCCTCTTTAAACCCTGCTCATTGTTCACACAATGCTTAGTATTGTTACCTTAACTCTGAGCTCTAGTTCTAGCCTTTGGTACATTCTTCCCTTATTCCTGCTGTTGTCTCATTCTCTTGTTTTTTTGTCTTTCCATCGTTTGCCTTATCATTGTTCCTGAGTTTTGTCTGCTTGTAGCTTCCTGGATTGGTTTTCCTCAGTTTGGATAGTCCCTGATCTTCTGTTTTCCTGCAGGATTCCTAACTTGGTTTTTGGATTTTGGCCTTTTACTCAAATCTGATTACTGGATTGTGTTCCTGGACCTGGATTGTTGACTTCTCCTTCTGGCTTTGAACTCCTGCTCACCTTTAGACCCTGGCCTTGGAATTCTCTGTTTACAGAGCTGTGGGCCAGTCTTACAGTGTTTTAATTGATATCTGACAAACTTTAACATTGTTTAAAAGGTTCTCTTACTATAACCATGATTAATGTGTGTACTGTAGCACATTCGGCTGGAACTGCAGCCAAAGAGAGCCCGGCTGAGGTACGCGGCGAGGGGCAGGACGGAAGTGGTAGTGGTCAGGGCAGGGATTAAGGAAGCCTCTGACCAGTGCAGATGACCCACAGTGAAAGGGGCGTACAGTCTGGGGAGATCGCCTATTTTCGTGTAAATAGTTCCCTGGTTTCGCACCCCTGTGTGTTGCTCTCTCTCTTTTCTCTCCCTCTCTCGCTCGCTCTCTCTCTGGGCTGGCTGTCTCTCTCTCTCGGCTGGGCGCAGGAGGCTGGCTGGCTGGTGGTGCCAAAAAGAATTAAAGCGCCGTTTTTCACTCCACAAAGTCTGAGTCTCTGTGTCCGTCCTTGCTGAACCCGAATTCGTTACATTGGTGTTAGAAGTGAGAGGATGGACAGTGAACGGCCGTTGATGTCGGACTTGGAGAAGCGCCGGTTCCCCCAGCAGCTGAGCCCTAAAACACCTTTTGGGGGCCAGCATCAGCCTCCAGGCCCCGGGAGTGTTGCGGGCGAGGTTGACCCAACACTGCCGCCTAGCGGGAGAGCCACTGGGGCTGGTTTCCGCAGATGTGGCCTACTTAGCCCACCAGGGTTACCCTACTCTCCTGGAGGAGGCCCACCCAGAGATAGCGCTCCAGGCGTTCCTCCGGGCCATTGCGCCAGCTGAGGTGCAGGGCCACGTGATGCTGTCCGCGCCGGTCTCCTTGGAGCAGGCCCTGGCTCTGGCTCCCTGCTGGGCTGCGGAAGTGGCGCATGTAGAATTTTTTGGGGAGGAGGAGGCAGCCAGCGTGGCGACGCCAGGGGAATGACGACGGCCAGTCATCTGCCACCACTGTGGGGAGAGGGGGCACTTTGCCTTAGAGTGCCGGGCACCGGAGCACAGGGGACTCCGGATACCATCGGGAAACAGGAGCGGGGCAGCGTAAAGGGGGAAGGCAGCCCTTGAATGAAGCTACCCTCACTCCGGAGAGCCAGCAGGAGCATTTCACCCCATCCTGGGGTTGGACTGGTTGCAGCAGGTGGGTGGCTGCCTTAACTTTGCCTGCGGGAGTTGGTGGGGCAGGGGGAATGAATCTGTCTCGCAGCAGACGGGGTGAGATAAGGCATGCTGTGGGGAGCTGCTGCAGTGTAGCAGCAAGGGCCTCACTCGAGACCAGAAACGGTGGCTGTGAACTCTCCTTGCCGAGAAAGAAGATCTGCACCCGCAGGGCTCTCACACAGCATGGGATCGACACCAGGGATGTGCGGCACATTCGTGTTCCGCCCCGGCGGATGGCCTAAGGCAAGCTGGCAGCCGCGAAGCAGAAGGTTCGGAAGATGGCCGCAGCGGGAGTGATTGAGCCTTCCGCGAGTCTGTGATCTTCCCCGGTCGTTTTAGTCCGGAAGAAGGATGGCTTATGGAGATTTTGTGTAGACTATAAGAAGCTGAACAAGGTCACCCTGGACTACATTTCCGGGTCGACCTGGTTCAGCTTGCTCGATCGCCGCTGCGGTTACTGGCAGGTTCCACTCGCCCCCAAGGCTCCTAGATGGCCTTCTCGATGGCCTTCTCCATCAGCCAAGGGCTCTGGCAGTTCACAGTCATGTCTTTAGGACTGTGTAATACCCCGGCGACATTTGAGCGGTTGATGGAGCGAGTGCTGGCGTCAGTTCCACAGAGCAAGTGCGTGGTGTACTTGGACAATTTGCATGTGCATGCCTGGGATTTCGAGCAGGCCCTGGAGAATCTCTGGTTAGTGTTGGCTTGCATCCAGTGGGCCGGGTTGAGGCTCAACCACAGAAAATGCGAGCTCCTGCTGTGGGAGGTCACTTTCCTGGGGCATGTGGTCGGGTCGTGAGGGGTGGCCACGGACCCAGGGAAGGTTGCCGCGGTGCGCAACTGGCCGGTGCCCCACTATGTGACGGAGCTCCACAGTTTCCTGGGGTTGGCGTCTTATTATCTAAGGTTCTTCCCGGACTTTGCCAGCCTCTCTGCCCCGCTCCACCTCCTCACGGAGAAGGGGGAGCGTTTTGTGTGGGGGGCAGACTATGAGGCGGCCTTCCGGGGCCTGCGGGAGGCACTTGTGGGGGTCCCCGTCCTGGCCTTCCCGGAATCGATGCTGCCCTATGTGCTAGATATAGACGCCAGTGATACGGGGGTGGGCGCAGTGCTCGCATAGGAGGGGTCAGACGGGGAGAGGGTCGTCGCGTACTTTAGATGGGCGCTCAATAAGGCAGAGATAAATTATTGCGTCACCCAGAGAGAGTTGCTGGCTGTAATCTCAGCGTTTCACAATTTCAAGCCCTATCTGTTCGGGACCTGGTTTAAACTGCGGACGGACCATGCATCCCTCACCTGTACGACTTCACGGTTGTGCACTGTGCGGGGTCTCGCCACCGAAATGCAGAAACTCTCTCACGGAGGCCCTGCGAGGCAGCGGACTGCCGCTATTGCGCCCGGCGGGAGCAGCGTGAGGAGGCCGCCTGTGTTTCATTGGTAAGTTTCATTGGTTTCCAGAAAGGGCTGAAGGTAGCGGAGCTGAATCTCTCTGGAGATAGCCAAGGGGATGCAAATAGTGAGCAGTGTAATGTCCAACCGAGATTGAACTGCAGATAATCGAAAACAGGCAGGGAGACATGTTCAGTTCAGGATGCAGGCATGTTCTGGGTTTCAGATCTCAGGTTTTCAGGGTTTCATTAGCCCAACCAATGGAACAGAGCACAGCACTGTTACAGGATATCTCAATGTCAGAGCACCTCTTCAGTGGCATTTCATGGATTATATACCTGGTTTCCCAGGGCAATTTTGGACTGTGAGCTGCTGCTGGTCTGGGCATGACATTTATTTTTACTGTTATGGTATTCTTAGGGGGTTTGATTTAAATATATATGTTTAAGAAATGTTCTTTTTAGGAGGTTGACATAACAGAGGAAAGTTCTAAAAACTTGTTTCTGAATTTTCAGTTAAACTTGAAAATGATGAATGTTTAAATATTTTAATCTCACTTAAAATTAAATGAAATCAGACTTGTCAAGATGTGTTAATTACGAGATGAGCCAATTGTACCTGAATATTTAACCTTTATAAATCCAAAGCAATTGGGTTTTCTTCATTGCATAGTAATCTTTAATGCAAATTATAGCTAATCACTGTACTCTCATTGCTGATAAATGTTCATTCATCACACTATAGAAATAGAATAGCAAAGAGAAATAAAAATAGCAAAGACATTTGTAAATCAAACAAACCTTTTCGATACGTTCATTAACAACATGTAATGCCTAACAAATTGATTACATTTATTACATCAATAAATGACAAAAGTATTCCAGCATAAAAGTTTCATATTTTGCTTGTCAAGATATAAATAAAAAATGAGATAATAAGATGCAAGATGCTAGAAGTTCCAAATCAGATGGTCAGTTCTTGATAATTAAAAGAATATTCCTTTATTAATATTATTAATATCAAATCTACACATTTCTGTCATTTTAATTAGAACTTCTACCATCTAGCAACTCACAATGAAAAGCAAACAATTAAAACAAATGGTGAGTTCCTGCGCTCTACTACAGAAGGATATTTTGTGAAGTTTCTGAGTCTTTACATGGATATTTTAATGAGGATTTGAGTGGTGGTCCAGAAGCCATGAAAGGTTCCCCCTAAAATTGTTTATGTTTCCTAAACTGGGAGCCAGTATTTAAAATGTATTATATTTATATGTAATATATTATATAACTATATAATAGTTTAGGTCGGTAGCTGTGTCAGCATGCGTAGGCTGCAAAGGAACAAGTAATAGGTTTATTCCATACTGAAAAGAGAAGAAAGAAAATAAAACATTCTGGCTGTGGATCCTACTTCGGTTGTCATAATATATACAGTAATAGATATATTTTAGATATTTATTATAAATGATAATTTATTTATTATTTATTATTTATTATAATTATATATTACATAAAATGAGAGGTAACCATGGGTGTCTTAAAGGGCAAATTTCTACTTTTTTCTTGTTTCTTTATTTGTACAATTTTATTTATTTCTACTCAGACAATCTAAAAAATGAATAAAAGAAAATGGAGTACTTACTAGTAACAAGTTAATAAGAGATTTAACTGTTCACTGCCCACTGTTTGTTTTGAGGACTTAACATTAGAGTAAACAGAATGCAATGTATTTAAATATTTTACTGTATAACCAAAACAACAAAACCTGGACATGGATATTAGATTTACCTCCATGAACGGAAAGAATAACAATTGTCATCCCATTCTGGGATGTTTTGATTAATGGGGAAATGATTTTTGTCAAAACATTTTCCTGCATATAAAAACAAGATTTTACCTTGACAAGGAAATGAGATGTTTGTCAATATCACTTCAGGAGGCGCTCTGTATCCAGAGTCACAGGTGCAATTGTAACTCCCAGCAGTGTTGTTACACTGTGCGTTTGGACCACAGATTTGAGGGGGCTGTGAGCACTCGTCGATATCTGTAAAGAATAAAATTCTTTGACAGTCAAGACTGTATTACACCAAAATTTCAGAAGATTTTGATTTTTTTTCTTTCCTGGACCATCCTGTTTCCCCATTTTTTTTTCTTCGCTGGAACTATTTTAGGAGTGGACAAGCCCTACCTTGTTGTATATAGTATTCTCCGGTTTTATCTCTTGTATATAGTGATATTCTGAATTTCCTTCTCTCTGGTTGTACTGTATATAGTCTGTCCTTGTGATATTCTTATTGTTGATAGTATTGCCCTTGTTTTTAATTGTGTAGGGCGTCAGGAGCCGCCCTTGAAGGGGGGGGGTACTGTCACGCCTGACATACCTCCCTAGAGGGTGCTCCACTACTCCCGTCATTGTCCCTGTGATAAAGCTCCTCAGGTGTACCTTCTTAGGTGTATTATTTAAAGACTACCTCCTCCAATCCTCGGGGCTCATCAAGTTAATAAGAGATTTCACTGTTCACTGCCCATTGCTTGTTTTGAGCACTTTACATTACATTAGAATGTATTGTATTTAAATATTTTACTGTATAACCAAGACAATAAAACCTGGACCTGGATATTAGATTTACCTCCATGAATGGAAAGAAAAACAATTGTCATCCCATTGTGGGGTGTTTTGATTAATGGGGAAATGATTTTTGTCATAACATTTTCCTGCATAGAAAAAACAAGATTTTACCTTGACAAGGAAATGAGATGTTTGTCAATATCACTTCAGGAGGAGCTCTGTATCCAGAGTCACAGGTACAATTGTAACTCCCAGCAGTGTTGTTACACCGTGCGTTTGGACCACAGATTTGAGGGGGCTGTGAGCACTCGTCGATATCTGTAAAGAATTAAATTATTTGACAGTCAAGACTGTATTACACCAAAATTTCAGAAGATTTGGATTTTTTTTTCTTTCCTGGACCATCCTGTTTCCCCATTTTTTTTTCTTCGCTGGAACTATTTTAGGAGTGGACAAGCCCTACCTTGTTGTATATAGTATTCTCCGGTTTTATCTCTTGTATATAGTGATATTCTGAATTTCCTTCTCTCTGGTTGTACTGTATATAGTCTGTCCTTGTGATATTCTTATTGTTGATAGTATTGCCCTTGTTTTTAATTGTGTAGGGCGTCAGGAGCCGCCCTTGAAGGGGGGGGTACTGTCACGCCTGACATACCTCCCTAGAGGGCGCTCCACTACTCCCGTCATTGTCCTTGTGATAAAGCTCCTCAGGTGTACCTTCTTAGGTGTATTATTTAAAGACTACCTCCTCCAATCCTCGGGGCTCATCAAGTTAATAAGAGATTTCACTGTTCACTGCCCATTGCTTGTTTTGAGCACTTTACATTACATTAGAATGTATTGTATTTAAATATTTTACTGTATAACCAAGACAATAAAACCTGGACCTGGATATTAGATTTACCTCCATGAATGGAAAGAAAAACAATTGTCATCCCATTGTGGGGTGTTTTGATTAATGGGGAAATGATTTTTGTCATAACATTTTCCTGCATAGAAAAAACAAGATTTTACCTTGACAAGGAAATGAGATGTTTGTCAATATCACTTCAGGAGGAGCTCTGTATCCAGAGTCACAGGTACAATTGTAACTCCCAGCAGTGTTGTTACACCGTGCGTTTGGACCACAGATTTGAGGGGGCTGTGAGCACTCGTCAATATCTGTAAAGAATTAAATTATTTGACAGTCAAGACTGTATTACACCAAAATTTCAGAAGATTTGGATTTTTTTTTCTTTCCTGGACCATCCTGTTTCCCCATTTTTTTGTCTTCGCTGGAACTATTCTGGGAGTGGACAGCCCTACCTTTTTGTGTACAGGGTTCTCCAGTTTTAGCTCTTGTATATAGTGGTATTCTGAATTTCCTTCTCTCTGGTTGTATATAGTCTGTGCTTGTGATATTCTTATTGTTGATAGTATTGCCCTTGTTTTTAATTGTGTAGGGCGTCAGGAGCCGCCCTTGAAGGGGGGGGGGTATCCAGAGTCACAGGTGCAATTGTAACTCCCAGCTGTGTTGTTACACTGTGCGTTTGGACCACAAATTTGAGGGGGCTGTGAGCACTCGTCGATATCTGTAAAGAATTAAATTATTTGACAGACAAGACTGTATTACACCAACATTTCAGAGTGAGGGAGCATGATTAATGCTTATCTAAGAAAGAGAAAACAGTCAGGATTTTAGATTTTTATCTCTTTATCTTTTTTCAAAAGACTTTTGCTTTATTCGTGTCCATTGTAAAGCTTAAATTCATATCAGGTACTGTATGCGTCAATTTGTAATAAGACAGAATACAATTCTACTGTAAATTCTTTCCTGAAGTTGACCATTGCCTGAGTTGCTAAATTGTTTTTAGATGTTACCTCACGACTCCATCCAAAATTACAAGTAGGGATCCGGACCTATCTTTTTTAGAACACTGAATTGGCTCATGGATATCTTTCTAGTACAAAATGCCTGTCACACCTGATATCTCTCCCCTGCTTATCTGTCAATTACCTGTATTAAATTGATGTAGTCTTGAATTCTGCATTCTTCTTTAATTTAATTTGCTGCTATATTGCATATTACTCAAATTTGGGTATCAAAGTTAACCCCATCATCATCTCCCTGGACCCCAGATCATGAATAATATTGTATCGGAAATGAAAGGTGAAGTATAGAAAAACATGTTCTGTCCTGTACTGGCTCTGGTTACTGTGAAAGCCTCTTAGGATTCCCAAAAGCTCTGTACTCAGTGGCAGAAAAGGTAGATAAAAATGGACTACCTGGAATATCTCAACAGCTGTTTTCACAGATCAAGGCTGAATAAGACCTGTAATCATGTTGGTCTCCCTTCCATTTCTCAATAAAATCTCTTTAAATCTATGTCTATTAATCTAACTCCCATACCTCGCCTGCAGAAGCATGTAAATGTAAATGAACATTGAGGCACTGAAAAATTAAACTAAAAGAGATCATTTTCAACAATGTATTTATGGAAAAGCTCTCAAATCTCAAACAAATACAGAAGAAAAGTGTTTATACCACTTGTAATTACATTAAGACAAATCAGAGTGGCAAAGAGATGCTTGGATTTATACTAGTGAATGCATGGATTAGTTCAATAAAAGCATTAAATATTTCTGATTAAGGATTATTCAGGCACAACAAACTGAGTGATCACCTCCTCATTAGCACTTAGATGTACAGTATTTAGGATAGAGTATATGCTGTTTAAGAAAAATAATAAAAACTAAATATTGCATTTAATTAATTCAATACTATTCATTTATTCTCTCATTATATTTTATTACACTATTCTTTTAATGTTTTAATTTAAGAGTAAATGATTTTTGTCAACATATTATGTACATAATATTTTTTTTCCTTAACATGGATATGAAGTGTTTGTCAGTGCCACACTAAGAGGAGATCTGTATCCTGGATTACAGTTGCAATGGTAACTTCCAGCAGTGTTGTGACACTGTGCACTTAGACCACAGATCTGGGGGGGTGTCTGTGACCACTCATCAATATCTGTGGAGAATCAAATTATTTGATAGTGAAAACATCTCTTCATGTGGACTAATTGTACCTCATTGAAAGAGCTATCAAAACAAAGACAAAGGTAACAATTGCATTTTATTGCAATTCCATATGATGTTAGAATAGATTCCGTTTAATCGGCTCATTAACATAGGAATATTTACCACATTAGAAATGTCAAAGGAGTCGTGAAGACTATAAATCCAATCAGACCTTTTCAGATCTTATCAAGACATTCAATAGGCTATTAATTCATCTTACAAATATGGAACCATATGAAATATGGTTTGTATGTTTGTATGTTCTCCCTGTGTTTGCACAGTCCAAAGATATTCCCAGAAAGTTAACTGGCTCATGTGTGAGTGTGTGGTTTTTTTTGTGTGTGTCCACTGGCCCCTGTTTCTGTGTGACTGGCGTCCTGTCCAAGGTGTTCCCTGCCTTGTGCCCACTGCTTGCTCGTATAGGGTCTGGCTCCCCTCTGATCTTTTCTTGGATAAAGCAATAAGAAAGCAGATGGAAGCAATTTACTATTTGTTAATTACAATATTAGGTTTTGAAAAAAAAATGTAAGGATTGACATTTTACAAGTTTTCATAATGTTCCAATATGTTTTAATTCTGTGATTTAATATCTGACTCATTTCCAGATGTACTGTATAAAGGGGTGAATATTTGAGTGTTTGATCCACCAGAAGTCCTGTCACAAATGTACACACTGTGATTTATGCACATGCTATTACTTATCATCCTTTCACATAATTTAAGTTAAATTGATTATTTTAATATTATACTTTGAAAGCAAGATATTAGAGATTAGTAGAGATTGTATTTACATCTATTAATAAGCAGCAAAATATTGTAGGTCAATGTAATGACTTATGTCAAAATACCTAGGGATACATAAGAACATTTTATACCTTCACATGGATATAAACTATTTGTCAGTGTCACTCCAAGAGGTGATCTGTATCCAGGTACAATTGTAGCCCCCGGATGTGTTATCACAATATGCATTTGGACCAAAGATTAGAGGGGTCTGTGAACACTCATCAATATCTGTGGAGAATGAATTTCTTTGATGATAAAGTATTTATCTCAGACTAAATAATTGAAAGAATATTTATATAGCTTGTCTAAAAAAAAGAAAAAAAACAATATATTAGATTTTCATAACAGACTAAATACTCTTCAGAAGATTGCTGATGTTGTTTAGTTCTTCATGTAAAATATATTGTTAAAGCTTTAAGGTGACCGAGAAGTGTCTCTTGGATTTTACAGATGCAGCCATTCAAAGTGAGCTGTACAGACACGTACCGAAGATAATTGGCTACGGCGTCGCGCATCGTGATGCAAGATGACACGGGGTACCGCGGTACGTGATTGGTTGACCGACAGGGGCACTCGTGGTCCGTTGGTCTGTCGTAGAAAGACTTACAGTACAGTAAACGTTGTAGATATTGAATTTTACCACTGAAGGGAAATCTTAGTAGCTGAGCATAAAAAGAATAGGAGCATACTGTAACGCGTGTGAAGGCCATAAATGATATTAATTTTGGAACATAAACATACAGTATATGGCTGGTCTTGGTACTTTAAAGTAAAAAATACACACCAGTATTCCATTTCTCCCTAAACATTTTAAGCATTGAAGTCTTTAACTAAAGAGATACCGGAGTCAACAAGCATACTTTTAGAATTTGATTAATAGGGAATATAATATGGAATCGCGTATCTAAAGAATTTAATAACGATATGATTATATTCGTGTACTGCGACAGGGCTGTGTAGGGCTGTTTCGCCTCTCTCTTCATGTGACTTCCCTTGTAGCCCACTGGTCTACGTGCCCAACTACCAACTCACGGGTTGTGTGTTCAAGTCCAGCTGGTGCTGGACTTTTCTTTTAACAAACATTTCTTCGAAAAAATAGAATAGCGATATTATGGACAATCAATTGACTTTTATATTTCAAAATATCACAACATGATCGATTCTAAGTCATTTTTGATAACAATGAATAGTCACCTTCTTCCCTTCTGATCACCTTCCAGCAAATTAATAATAAACTTTATTTTATATAGCGTTTTAAACGCATAAGTAATTAGATTGCTCATAAACCTAATCACTTGCTTTTTCTTTTTATTTAGGCTCAGATTTCAACTATAGATCGTATTATTAATAACCATAATAACAACCAACCAACAAAAACAACCATATAAACATAATACCAACCAAAAACATAGATAACGACCACAATACAAAATCAAATATATCAAACCATTATACTCTCGCAAATTCCTCCAATTATCATAATCCCGCCCCTTATGCAAAACCAAACCCTCCTCCCATCCCAGTTTATCCTCTTTATCATAAACAAAATCCACCTCAATTTTCAACATAAAGCATTACACAAAATCAATACCTCAACACTCCATACTCAACAACGATAATTCACAAACAGCCAGAACATGTAACTCCACATTCCCAAACAGACCTCATTTCCATAGCCCCGCCCCTTATGCAAAACCAACATCCCTCTCCTGTTTTCTCTCTCCCCTGGCATTTGTAATCGTTTTTATTTTCAAATAAATTTTAGCAAAGTCATGTATTTTAAAAATCTGAGATTTTTATTTTTATGTCTTTATTTAGTGGTTTCATTAGTGACAAAGGCTAGTGACCTTTGTTTCATTAGTGACAAAGGCTAAAAGGGCTTTTATGTAAACCATGTTTGCTATTAATTCATTCTAAAGTATGTTCATTGTCTTCAAATGAAAAAAGGGTTCCTTTCGCCGTGGTCGGGTTGAAATTAGAAGCTTGCCATGCCCGGACTGTTACACCAACGTATTAGCATGTTAAAGCGATTTCATTGAGGAGCCTCGCCTTTCTTAACTAGTACTGTACTTACTGGGTTTTTGAGGGGGGGGGGGGAGGTGTCTTTCGCTGGAAATCTCGCCTGCTTCTACTTTACGAGTACAACCCCCTCTCTGTCGGAGTGCTGGCTGTGACGAATTAAACCGGTTTAACAGGTATTTTCAAAGTAGGAAGTACAGTGTTAACTGGTAGCTAGGCTCCTCAATGAAATCGCTTTAACATGCTAATGCGTTGGTGAAACAGTCCGGGAGTGGCAAGCTTCCAATGTCAACTCGACTCGATTGGAAGACAATGAACGTATTTTAACCCTAAATGAATTAATAGCAAACATAGTTTACATAAAATACATTTTTCCAAGAAAGTTTATAATAATACGATCTATAGTTGAAATCTGAGCCTACTGTAAATATAAAGGAAAAGCATTTTCAGAGAGCAATCACGCTGTGTTTATGTAGAAAAAGCGATTAGGTTTATGAGCAATCTAATTACCTATTCGCTTAAAACGCTTTATAAAATAAAGTTTATTTAGAGATGAATGATAAGCGTCGCAGTTTAAATAATTTTCGTAGGAGGGCTTGGACAGATTCCAAGTGCATTTTTGCAATTTACATTGCATTGTCCAATGTGCTGTTGTAATACAGTTTAGAATACAGTTAGTCTAAACTTTATCAGCTTTATTTATGGGTTGCAATTTAGAAAAAGTCAAAAACCGCACTCAAAATGCAATTTAGAGCTTTCTGGCAAGAGGAGACACCCAAATTATAATGTAACATGCCACTGTTTGTGCATGAACAAAGTTATACTGCAATTTTCCTTATATACGCGATTAAAAAAAATAATTTTTTTGAATCCCCGGCGGAACACACTCCATAAGAATCAGCGCTTTTATACAGTATATCGCCTTTAAACACATATATTTAAACACGCGTTTACGATTTAAATCAAAACGCGATTCAAATCAATATAAATGTTTATTTTGTAACGCATAGGTGACTATTCATTGTTATTAAAAAGACTTAAATTCGATCATGTTGTGATATTTAGAAATATAAATTTGTTTGGCGCGAGTGAGGTTTTATTTAATCTCTGACCAAGGGAAACGTTTCATTTTTTCAAAGAAATGTTTGTTAAAAAATAAAGTCATGTTCCATGGGATTCAATCACAGACCATGTGACATGGGAGTCAGGAAACTAACACACAGCGCCACCAGATTTGATAACGCTATAAAAACGCTATAAAAACGCTATAAAATAATGTGACTAGGCACAGAACAAGTTTACAGCACAGTACAATAATAAATGCTGACCATGACTTTAGAAGCATAAATTACCTTACACTCAATTTAAACACAAGCTGTCTTTAGCCCTCTAAGCTGGTTCATACAGAAATGTAGAGATCCAGGCTCAGAACACACAGCTTCATTAGCGAATACATATGCAGGACAACTAGAGAAGACGTTTTACAGAGGATGGATTTTTAGAAACATCCCATCAGTGACATCACTGAAGTCAACTCCTAGGTACTGTAACTGTCGTGTGGATAGTTTCACAAGAATCAGACAAAGGTTTAAGCATCGCTTGTTCTAGATAAAACTGCAAAAAAAAAAACAACAACCCATAATGTACTTCTTTGCGGCTCTGTTTGCCCAAATCATATATTCACAACGTGAAATTTAGAAAATAATATTACGTAACCAAAATCCGCAATATGGAAACAGAACCTGTGTAATTGTTGATAGATGATGTACTCGTAACATTTTTACAAGACGAACTACAACATTTAAAAAATGACTTGTATGTACTTGATATCTCTAATCAATCCACGGGTCCCAGCACAAAACGAAACTAAAACGCATACCGTTTCGCGCTTCTTATTAGTTGCTCAAAAGTAATTTGACCGTATGAAATGCATAATATAAACCTAGAAACATATACGTGAGCAGTATTTACGTAGTATCGGTGTTAAGACATACCTCTCAAATACTGTAAATCAAGTTAAAAATATCTCAAGACCGATTCTGGTCATAATGAAACCATGTTTCGTGTATGTTTTCTTTAAAGTACCGAGACCAGCCATATACTGTATGTTTATGTTCCAAAATTAATATCGTTTATGGCCTTCACACACGTTGCAGTATGCTCCTATTCTTTTTATGCTCAGCTACTAAGATTTCCCTTCAGTGGTAAAATTCCATATGAATATTCAATACTTAAAGGGCACAGTTAAGACATTAAATATACATATACATACTGTATACAGTACAGTTTGCATACGGTAATATGTTTATGTTCCTAAATCAATCTCTTTTATGAGCATGTGAAAGGCATGGTGAATCGATTCTCAAAAATTACTGTACTTTGCATGATTGGAAAAAAATGCGTGATTGCGAAATGCTGTGGTGTTACTTTTACAAAGACGGTCAATGAAAAAAGGAATGTGGACCAGGGCAATACTTTGAGTTTACACTTACAGCTTGTCCAAGGTCATTCATTATTAATACTATTAGTAATATCTTCGTTAAAGACTTTGATGGCGACAGCTCAAACATGAGAGGTTGAGCTTTATTAGCTCCAACTGCGGAAAATCCGGATACTATTATTTTGCTAGCGGTATTTACCGGTAACTCGCTGTATTTACCGGTAACTCGCGGTAGACTGCGTACAGAGTACCGGAAAATAATGCGGTATCGCCCGCGCATTTTGAATGGCTGCATCTGTAGATAAAGTTTGTGACACTTGGCAGAGTAAACACTTCTAGCTTCAAAGCCAAAAGGATGTTTGCTGAGGTCTGGGAGGTCCCTGAGTAGAAACAATTGTAAAGTTTACCTACTGTAAGTATACCTAAGTAAGTTGTGGATAAATGATTGTCAAGGAGCAATACAGAAATACACAATATAAGATCACATTAAGTTCACAAAGAAAAAGAGAGAAGAAGCAGGGAACAGAGAAGAGAGGAGTCCAGAGGAGCTGCACTAGGAGCCCCTACTTCATGATCATCCAAACTAAATCTGACTGGAGCTACTGTAAGTATTTGAACCTATCTAGAGAAAGTGTGCAATTCTGTTCAAAGGAAACTTGGCTTCCCTGGGTAAAAGATACCTCAGTTAGAATCGTCTGTCCTGCTTAGGGTGCATGGTTAGAGATATAGGCTCCCATTTTTATTCTGTGGCATCCAGAGTCCAGAGAGATTTAACTGAGGGTTGCATTGTTTTTAGTTTGAAAGTATGCTTAGTAGCAATTCGAGGTTTTCTGGGTGAACAGAATATTAGGCCTCTGAAACACCTTGTTTGTAAATTCTGCACATAGTACAACTATGTGTTGTATGTTTTGTATAGTGTAGTTTGTGTCTTGTCATTGTAATAAATAACTGTTTAACCACCTGTGCCTGGATTATTACTTCTCTCAAGTGCCAAAGAACAAATAATTAATGTGCCTTAATTATACTAATTGTTTGGGTATATTGCTAGAAGTTGGGGGTTATGAATAATTATTTCACTTATTGACTTAACCCTTTGGTCAATCTCTGATTTTCATCAATTTCGTAATCCCCCATTTGTAAAAATATTATTCGAAGCCTAAAATTTATAAGAATACAAGAAGTACTAATTAGCTGGCTTCTAAAATGTGTCATCTTTTTATAAATGGCAAAGCTATTGTAACATGAAAATAAAAAAAAAAACATTTAAAAGATTTAAAGCTAGTTTCAAAATCTCAGAATGTCTGGATAACTCACATGCATTATTTAACATAGCAGAACATATTCAAACTAAAGTCTGAAAGTATTAAATAGTTGTAATAGATATTTAAATATCTATAAATTATAATTATATATTATATATAATTAAATTAAATATTCAAACCCTTTGTTGTGGCAAACCTAAATTAATTTAAGCACACAAACTTAAATTTATGGGCCAAGCTATCAGTTACAGTAAATGCTGTCATTCTTTGAGCTTCTTTGTTGTCATTCTTTGAGCATTAATAATAGTTAAGTGTAGAGTTGGTCATTAAGGAGTGGTAGGTACCCAGACACTGGCTAGATCACAATGTCAATCAAAACTGAGCACTCAGGCTAGGAAAATGTTGTCTACAAATGTCACCATCAGGCTAACATCAGCTTTGAAACTGTTACAGAGTTTGTATGAATCTGGAAACCACCCACATGGGTTTGGAACTAAGCTACCAAGTGATACTGCAAACATGTGGCAAAAGGTTTTATGTTAGGCCAAGTCAAAATTGAAACCTTTTGGTCTAAATGCATAGTGTTACATCTGATGCAAACCCACACAGTCAACACCAACACCATCCCCACAGCTTGTCAAGATGATGAGATCATAGACAAAGCAAAATACTAAGGAAACATAGAGGAAAACTTTCTTCAGGTTTTGAAATGGGACAAAAAAGTTAATCTTTTTGCAGGACAATGATTGAAATTCCAAGATTAAAGTTATCCTAGAATGGCATAAGAACATCCTAGTGCAGCCAAGTTAAAGTTCTAACTTTAATCCTATAAAAAAACAATGACTTGAAAACTCATAAGCAATCCCCAAGCAACTAGAGAAAACTTGAGAAAATCTGCCAAATAGAACGGGCAAACATTATACCAAGCCAACTTGCAGTGTGAAGTAGAAGAGATTTAACTCAAAACACTTGCAGCTGTAATTGCTTCCAAAAGTATCTCCACCAAATATTGATTTATGGATCACAATACTTCTTAAATATTATGTCAAATATTAAATGTTATGACATTCAGGATTTTAATAAAGTATTGTTATGGTTATTATGGATTGGAAAGTGACTATTGAGATTTCATAATCTAAGGGACAATGGTCAGCACCTGGCTAGTTTAAACATTTCCAGTTCTCAAAGGTGTTCTTCAAAGTAAGGAGTTGTTTGCTGAGATTTAGGGGTCTTGAGATTCACTGATCACAATGATTGTAAGGTTTATCTTTGTTAGTTAGGTTCTTGGTAAATCATTAAAGAGTGTCATCTACAGTCCTGGAACATAGTTATTAAAACAAAAGGAAAGAGAAGAGGAGAGCAGAGGAAGACAGAAGGTAAGAGGTCCTTGTTAAGGTGGATATTTCACAAAACAACACTACTCACTTTACTAGATAACTTTTGTAAACATGTTGACAAAGTCAGGATCGTTGTTTTAATGAAGCATGATTGAATTGTATCTGGTTAAGCAGGGGTGGATTAAGGTGATTGAAGGCCCCTAGGCCCATCCCAATTACCAGAAAAAAGCAAGAGAAAATACTGCAATAATTCAGTGATGCGTTCGGAGTAAGAGCTTTCTACCGCCAATTCAAACGGAATATGATGCAGCACACATAGGGAACACGCACAGCAATGGAATTAATAAATCAGATTCACAGCCAATCTACGAGCTGGCTCATCATCATGATTGGCGTTGATATGGTCGCGGTTGTTGTAGCACTGGCTGCAACATTAGCCGTAAACTCAGGGTTGGGGTCTGGCTAATGCTGACTGGATGATGATGCAGCCAACTAGAAAAATATGGATCCTACCCACGCTGCTCTTTTAACCACTGTGCTTTTCGTTTTTGCACCCCAATATCATATTATTACGAATTTGGCCGACATACAGTTTGTAAGAGCTGATTGCAGCACTTTGATGGCCACCGCCCTCTACTCCCCTGTGCATAATGGATGTTGGCCGCCTGGGATAAGGAAGGTCTTCTTTAGCTCAGCTGGCAAGACCCGTGTTAAGCAATACCAGACTCTGGGCTCGAGCCCATGTGGTGAGGGCACAAGCCCAAGAACATGAACTCGCTACAATATTTTCTATCACACAGTTTGATGCTAGCCATTGTAAACTTGCACCAGAGATGACCCACTGAGAGACACAATAGTGATATAAAATTCGCCTAAATAAATTTTAACTGTGAATCCATTGCATCTAACCAATCATCGATTCACAAATTATTCAACGTTTTTATGAACCAGTGAGGGCCCACATTTCCATTACAAAAAAAAACAAACCCCTGATCAATCTGGACCCCTAGGCTACAGCCTATGCCAGCCTGTTTGTAAATCTGGCCCAGTTGTTGAGTTACTATAGTTACTGCTCTGGCGCAGGTTAAGCTAATCTTAACCTAATTTTGCAGATAGAAGCTCAACTCATAGACTAATCAATCCCATGCAAGAAAACAAAGTCACTTTTCTTTAGAGATACAGTTGACATTTTGAGTTGAGTTTTGTAGAAAGATCGCCATTTACAGTTCTCTGATATTTTTTATTCGAAAGATCCCTTTTCAGCAGACAGGGTATCTTTTACATTCATATATTCTTTATATTAACAATATAAACAATATAATACATATTAACAATATTTCATATCGGCATATTGTTAATACTGCTTGTCATAGTTCAGCATTAACAGAAACTCTAACTCTGTGAATGGGACTGAGATTCCTTTTGACTAGTGCAGTTTTTTACTGTATTGGCAACTTAGATCCCTTCAGTAAACTGATAGTGTGTTGTGAAGTGATGATGGTTTTTGCACTAAAAAGATGCTGTCCTTCGGATGGGACGTAAAGCCAAGGTCCTGACTCTCTGTTGTCATTAAAAATCCTAGAATGTTTCTTGAAAAGAGTAGGGGTGTAACATCAGCATCCTGGCCAAATTTCCCCCTGGGCCTTTACCAATCAATGGTCTCCAATACCCCCTATCTATTAATTGGCTTCATCACTCTGTTATCCTCCCCACTGATAGCGGGTGTGTGGTGAGTGTTCTGGTGCACTATGGCTGACGTCACATCATCCAGGTGGATGCTGCACATTGGTCATGGTGGAAGGGAGTCTCCATTACCTGTTGAGCACTTTGAGTGAAGTTTCCAGAAAAAGTGTAAGGAATTATTATTATTATTATTATTATTATTATTATTATTATTATTATTATTATTATTATTAAAACAGTTTCCGGGAGAGTTTATATTATTTCCCAGCCATACATTTTTGAAGAACATCAAACAGGGTCTTCATAAAATAGCTGGTAATATTCTCATATACTGTATGTCTATCTGCTATAAATGTAGCTTCTGTTCCCTGTAGCTTGCACCACAATCTCAACCCTTCTTGCAGCATTTCCTAATATAATTGATGCTCTGGACTGCACAGAAATCTTCTTTAAATACCTCATAGGGCCAAATGAGGCTGATGAGCAGGTAAACCTTTAAATGTGTTTTAATTTAATTAATTGATGTACAAGTGCTCATGACCCTTTTAGTCATATTTTAATTAACTAGAAAATGCATACCAAATAATACAAAGAATATACATATTTCTTCTTTCTTTACCTTGGCACGGGTATGAATTGTTTGTGAATGTGATTCCAGGAGGTGGGGTGTATCCAATATTACAGCTGCAGTTGTAACTTCCAGCAGTGTTGTTACATTTTGCATTTTGCCCGCATATTGAAGGAGTAGTGTCACACTCGTTAATATCTAAAAAGAATCAAAGTAATTATTAGAACTTTATTTATACGTGTAGTTTTATCATACCTGAAATGGTAAATTGTATTTAATCTATTACGGAACAAGTAATAGGTTTATTCCATGCTGAAAAAAAGAAGAAAGAAAACACAACGTTTTTGCCATGGAGTTGAAACGTTGTGTTTTTTTTCTTCTTTTTTTCCAGCATGGAATATACCTATTACTTGTTCCTTTGCAGCCTACGCATGCTGACGCAGCTACCCACCTGAACTACTTTAATCTATTATGTCAATTAAGAACACATCCACACTTGATGACCTGGAGAACAACCACTTATGCAGCAGGGAATCTACAGCAACAATTATAATTATAATGCCGTTAAAATCTGATTTTAACTTCCAGGCAGAGTAAACACTTCCAGTTTCAAAGCAGAGGAAATGTTTGCTGAGATGTGGGGGTCCCTTGGTCAAAAACCATTGTAAAGTACTGTACCTACTGTAGGTAAGTTGTGGGTTAATGATTGTCAATGAACAATACAGAAACAATAAAAAAAAACCATACAGGATCACATTAAGAGCACAGAGGAAACATCAAGAAAAGTAAGAAAGAAGGAGAAGAAGAAGACAACAATAGAGAGAAAAGAGGAATTGGAACTTGAAGCCTAAGCCAGGCGAGAGCCCCTACTTCATGATCATCCAAACCAAACCTGACTGGAGCTAAGTATTTGAACCTTGTTAGAGAGAACATATTATTCTGTGTTTTTAGAGAATTTGGGTTTCCTGGGTAAAAAGACACCTCAGTTAGAAATATCTTTCCTGCTTAGGGTGCATTTTTAGAACAAGGAAATAGACTCTCATTTATTTTGTGGCATTCGAGATGCAGAGAGAGATTTAACTGCAGGTTGTATCACATTTATTTAGACGGTAGCTTATCTCTTATAAGGCCTCTGTAGGCATTAATTAAGAGTTCCATTTGAGGTCTGAGGGTTTTTCTGGGTGATTGGAACATTAGGCCTCTGAAACACGTTGTCTGTAAATACTGTACATACAGATGTAGCCATTCAAAATGATTCAAAACACAAGATTGGGGTTGCAGGCTGCTGAAGGACGTGTTTCGCTGGCCAACGATAATCGACAGGTGGTGCATTAGTTGTGCATTAGTTGCATTTGTTGTTAGTGAAATGATTGCTTCATTTAACCTATCTACTGTGCGTGTTTAAATCAGCTTAATATGGAATAATAATATGGAAGTTTACAACTAAAGGTAGCTGAAGAACCTTTGGTAGCTGAGCATAAAAATAATAGGAGCATAGGAGCAAAATAACATGAATGAATGAACCTCTAGACCACCTCCAGGATACTCAGAAACAGCACAGGATGGATTGTTTTGTGCCAGCCAGTGCATTATCACCTTGCAATAGGGGGAAGTGGTCTTTAATTTCACTCTCCATCAAGAGAAATATGTAATTTTTTGTGTATATGTTTCATTTTGCATTGGAAAACTTATTTTAACTTACAGTGGTCACAAAGATTCTAAGCTGATCACGAGGAAGAAATATCACCCGCTTCTCGTGCATAATAAGTGGTGTTTAACTATCTCCACAGCTGAAACGTTGTGTTTCCTTTCTTTTCTTTTCAGTATGGAATAAACCTGGTACCTGTTCCTTTGCAACCTACGCATACTGTACCTACTTGAACTATTAAAAACATTTTTATATCTTTTAATGCCATTCAATTTCTGAGGTTGGCAAGGACATGTCATTGTTTCTCATTTTTGATTTGTTTAAAAAATGTTTAAAAAATCAGATTCCCACCTTGCTGTAACTATAGTGGGGAAGTAGCATATTTGGGGGCTTGTTCAAGATCTTTGATCTGTTTTGTGGAGCCGATATTTGTTCCTATGTTCACACATGCTGAATTTGGGGTTGTTTTAGTTTGTAGTGGTCCCTTGTATTAAAGGTATTATGGTACCACAGTTTGTATGACGGGTAACTGTGGTGTCCATCGTAGCTTTAAGTTTAGAGGATTCTATGCTGCACCTGACTTTGGAGCAGTTTGGGAAATGTCTTAAGGCAGATGTCTTATCAATAGTGGGTTTTAGTCTCTCAGTTTACTGATCAGATGTTAAATTGAGGAAGTTTGACAATCTCCACTCTCCAGAAAGACAAAGATGATAAAAATCAATTCAAAGGGGTGCAGTGAGTTAACACAAACTCTGCTAACAGAGCCGCTTGTTAGAGCAAGGTGACTTTCTGCTCAATTAAACTAGAGCTGCAGTAGTCAGGTAGATTTTAAATTCTTTAAGCAACCTTTGCTATTTGTCAAATTCACCTACAGTAGTTTGTGCAGTTTATGACTTCTGAAAAGGTACCTTTTTTCTCTTGTGCAAACTCATCAAAGGTTTATTGTTTTATAAATTCAAAACCTTGGATCTCAGTCATAGTATAATCGAAACAATCCCTGTTGCTGGGTCTTGCCTCCTGCCGTTCCATACACGCGAATCCCTTGAAGTCAGATCCACAGATATACCAACAGCGTACATGGCAATGAATGGCTGTGTGTTTGTATACTGTATAAATATATTGTATAAACAGTATGATATCATATGGTTTCAAAGCCACTACAGTACATGTGTGAAATATTTTTCTTAATCGAAATTTAAAAGTTACATTTCTCAACAAAATATAGATTTTCTTAATGCAGATGTAAACCTGAAAGAGGCACATCACATTCACAACAAACTATAATAATTAACTATTTTTATACACCCAGGCTATTTCAAAATATAGCCAAAAAGATCAATCTAAAGATTAATTCCAAGCTGAAAAAACAAGACTCAATGTATCTTCTCTTCAGCTTACAGCTCGTCCATGACCACTCAATATTGATAATATATTCTGTATTGCATTTAAATTGGAAAGTGTATACAAGTATAAAAAGAGGCAATACACAATGCGCCTCCTCTATAACTCTTCAGTTTACAGAAAAATCTCCTCAGAGCCACTCAACATTGTCCAGGCCCTTCTTGTGTCTAATTTCCAGGGAGTAACCTTATTACAAAATAAATTACAACCCTCCATTTGTAACAATAGCTTGTACATGAAACAGGACATTGCTCTCAGAGTTCTGGTTGCTCATTAGATGTTAGTGAAAACATTAGCTTCATTTAATTGGGGTTGTTTGGTGGCTCTGTGGCTAAGGGTCTGCACCTATGGCTGGAAGGTTGCTGGTTCATATCCCACAGCCAGCAGAAGAATCCTACTCTGTGTACCCCTGAGCAAGGCCCATAGCCCCAGCTGCTTAAGAAGCCCCATATAAAGGGCTCTGACCACAAGCTTCTCTTCCTGTCTGTGTGTCTCATGAAGTGCAAGTTGGGGTATGAGGAATTCCTAATACAAGAAATTGTATATGGCCAGTGAAGTGGGACATGTATATATCTCACTTATCCACCATCGAAGTATCACCACTTAAGCACATTGTGAGAGGTGTTGGTGAAGCCTGTAATTTAGCCTCAAACAAAAGTTACACTAAGATGCCATAAAGCTGACTTGCTTTAGCAGCCCCAGTGGCTTAACTCTACATAATAAAAGACAGGAACAACACCCACAAATGGGATAAACCAGACGAGTGTCTGCTGCATATCAAAGGACAGAACCTAGAGTAAGACAAGAAGTAATTACATATCAAAGAACAGGACAAACACTCAGATTGTGAAACAAACTTTACTCTGACTGTATACTGTATAAGAGCTGGGAAACCCTTGCAGTTTGTCTGTTATGTGGGGCAGACCCGGCGCGCATTATTGAACTTGAGCTCTATAAAACTGAATCTGTACAAGACTGTGTCCTGCTCCTCTGGTGAAGAATTTCCCACGACAGAAATTAAAGTGATCTTATCTGTTATCAAAGGAACAACTAATAGGTTTATTCCATGCTGAAAAAAAGAAGAAAGAGAACACAACGTTTTGGCTGTGGAGCCTTCTTCAGGTGTGAGAGAGACAGGGCAGTAGGCAAAGGTAAAGTAGCGGGAGAACAAAGGTTGGGAGGGAGGAGGAGTGAGAGGCGGGAGCAGGGACAGAAAGAGAGGCCAATCAAGAGGTGTGAAATCAGAATGGGTGCAGAGAGGTGTGAAATGAAACTTCCAATGAATGGAGAAAATTTAAAAGAACAGTAGTCTGTCGTTAAGAGAAGGGAGAATGTATGATCCTAGCTGCAGAATAATTTTAGTTTCGGTGGTCTTTCTGATGTATGAGTTCGGAAAACCATCTTTGAGAACACAGACGGAGAGATTAGAGTGGTCGTGGCCGTCAGAGGTGAAATGAGAAACAATGGGCTTGGAGAGATCTCTAATCTTCACAGCCCTGACTCTGAAGCGGTCTCCGAGTCTCCTTCCTGTTTCTCCAATGTAGATGGCTGGGCATTTACTGCAAGAGATACAGGAAATAAGGTTGCTGGAGGTACAAGATGCTGTCTGGGTGATCCGGAATTGTCCTGAGGGGCCTTGAATGAGTTTGGTGGTGGATGTGTACTTGCAGGTGATACAGCGAGCTCTGTTGCAAGGGAAAGTGCCTGGTGTGGATGGTTGTTGAGGGAGCGGTTATCTGTTATCATACTCCTTTAAACTCCTAAATATGGAATATGCATCATGTAACTAAAATTAAATTTCAGTAGCTAAAAATTAAAATAACCTTCTAAATATTATTAACCATATTAATTCATGAGTTTAAATATATACTATATACAATATATAGTTGGTAGTGGTAGCATATTCCACTTTCTTCATAAACATCTGCATCAAATTTTTTAACCCAGTTGGAGCCCTTTCTCTTTTCTTCCTAGGGGGCCAGGCATCCACGTCTTTCTGATGCTTGGTGAGCAGAACTCTGTTAGCCTGAGCTCCCTGAGAATTCCTTGTTCCCAGGCTCTGATTTCCCACAGCTGTGCTGAACTAGGGTTCCTGCTATTGTGAGGGGCCTAAGGACAGGGTTCCTTTTAAACCCATTCCTGGCAGAGGTCTCCCCTTGGTTCATCCAAAGAGTACCTGGATCTTGACTCCTTTTGCATGTGGGCACTTTTCTTTGGAGAGAGATTCCTGGGAGGTTGAGCTGACAGCTGAGACCCCCAAGTACTGTAAGTGTTGCGCCTTGTATCACCGGCCCCTGGGCACTCCGACTGGATCACTAGTTTCCTACCCCATCACTTTTCTGTGAGACCTGTCCTCTTGGAGAATATTCTCCCCTTGGAGAATAGCACAGCTGTGGTCCCTGATGCCTCTTCCTTTGTTCAGCACTTTGGCCTTTTTGCTTGCTGACCTGTACCCCTGGCTACTCCTGAGGACTGTCCTTCAACCCTTCAGTTCCCTTTTCAGGAGTCTTTCCATTTGGTATCTCCCATTCTCAAGGCTCTTTTTTCTGACTGATGGGCTGTGTTCAGCAGCCTTTTTTCACCAAAGATGCAGTTAGACGGCTTCTCCTTGTATTGACATGCATCCCCACTTTCTTTCTCTTTTCCATTACAGACTGGCCTGGGCTGATTAAGCTCTGCTAGCCAATAATAAATTATTCCATTATCAGCTCCTTTCTCTTTTCACTGTCTTTCCATCCCAGAGTGCTTGCACCCCTTTTAGTCTTATCTCTTCAGATGTTCCACCACTCCTTAGAATATGTCTTCAGCTTTAAAAATTATTGACACAGCTGTGAAGTATTATGACATGCTAGCAAATTAGTTTTAAAGAACATTTCTTTTTAGTTATACTGTCTAACCAAAGTGTGTTACTGATGATAAAGTGTCTGACATAATGGGATTGTTACACCTGGGCTGGGAGCAGAGCACCAGCCAGGCAACCAGCATAACTTGAGTCACTCACTCAGGATGCATCTCTCCAAAGACATTAATTTGTTAGTCATGCAGACCCACCGAATCTCAGTCAGACAAGTAAACAGACTATGTGAGGCTTTTACCAGCTTATCGAGTGCTCCGACACTGATCTAAGTCCTCAGTTCTGACCTTTGCAATACTGAAATACTTTTTTTGGATCACAATTTTTCTACTCTTTTTCTTTTTCAAAGTCTCCTCCAAAGCTATGGCTCCCTAGCTTTCTCCACTGCCATTTCAGCTTCATTCCAGCTAGCCTCTCCAATTCAGACAGCTGTTATTAATCTAATCTCTCCCTGGCTTAATTTTTTATTATTTTAACTACTGTATTCAAGACAGCCTCTCTGCTGCAATACAGCAGCCTATTTTCACCTCGCATTATTCGTACAGCTCTATTCTCCATCAGCTTGCATTATTACTTCATCATCTCTCAATATAGCCAAACCTCCCACCAAGCTTTTCCAAAGATTTCCAAGGCTCCTCTGTGAACCTGTGCTTACATCTCAGCTTCCTTTGTAAGAAGTAGAAGTAGAAAAATCACACATATTAAGGCATGGAGCCTTTTTGGGTTTAATCTTCAGTTTCACAATCCTGAAGAACATTCCAAAATTGAAATGTTAGGAGTTCTTTTTTTCAACATAGAAATAACTTGAGTCTGCGAATTTTTATATGTCACCTTCAGTAAATATTATTTTACCATTTTTAGTTCAGAGTAAACATTTTTGGTAACTTTATTTCAATGTTGCTGCATAATGGCTTCAACCATTCCTAATAATGGTTACACAAAACATTATAATCACATGAATAATGCTTTACAGGGACATGTGCCAATGACATAATGTATGTAAGTAGTATGTACTGTAGTAATAGTAGCATATTAAAAAAATTACATTAGTGAATGCCACTCCTACCTACACAGAAGATCCCATTGCTTCCTGGAGGGTATGTGCCAGGGCTTTTGAATCCAGGGTCACAAATGCAGCTTCCAGTATTATCATCACACTGTGCATTTGGACCACAAACTGAAGGAGTACAAGTGTTGTGGCCTACAAAAAATCATGGGAACGTTTAATGTGAACGTGGAAACAAAAAAAAAATGCTTAATAATTATACTAAAAATACAATTGTATGGAATGTGGTACATACAATGTGTATCAAAGTAACAATAGAGCATTTGTTTCTAAAAAACACTTCATTCCGATTTCCAGAACTGGTTTGCCAAGATAAAAATGTTCTCTCCTGGTTAGTGTGTGCAACTTAAAAAATAGGGTGACAGATTCCCGTCACTTTGAAGCATCTAGATTTTAGGAAGAGAGATTTATTCTTGGTTATATTATGTTTTATTTAGGATACATATTTAATAATAATAATAATTAATAATAATTGCTTACACTTATATAGCGCTTTTTCTGGACACTCCACTCAAAGCGCTTTACAGGTAATGGGGACTCCCCTCCGCCACCACCAATGTGCAGCATCCACCTGGATGATGCGACGGCAGCCATAGTGCGCCAGAACGCTCACCACACATCAGCTATCAGTGGGGAGGAGAGCAGAGTAATGAAGCCAATTCACAGAGGGGGATTGTTAGGAGGCCATGATTGATAACAGCCGATGGGGAAATTTGGCCAGGATGCCGGGGTTACACCCCTACTCTTTTCGAGCTATTTTCGAGCATAAGAGATATTTATATCTCTTATGGTCCTGTTTAGGAATTATATACCTGTAGCACTTTTGAGTACTGGATTAGCAGTCAGGGTTTTTCTTGTTGGCCAGGATATAGATCTCTGAGATAACGTGATGATAAATATAGTAACTTATATGTTGCACTTGTGTCATTTAGTTTGTGTAATTCTTAATACATTTTTTATTTTTCCAGTTTGCCTCTGATTTATTATTCTTTCAGCAAAGCTGTGTCAGAGAACAAATATCTTGTTTGGGTATCTCTTTGGGGTTCAATTTGGGGTTCATGATTATTTATTTTAATGAATACTGTGCACTATTTGTTCTATTTTCTTAAACTCCAATATTTGTAACAGTATTATAAATAATGGATTCATTTGTGGGTGAATTAATGGACTGGGTGTATAAAAGGGTGTGTAATTGAATGGTTAGAAATTAGCATATGTTTTTTGCTCCTTTTGGTTTTCAGGAAAGGAGTGTGAATGCTGTAATATTTAGTTATAACACTACTACAGCTTAACCAGCAGCCATATCACCCTGCAACTCACAACTAGCAGCCCACTGAAGCAAAGCAGGTGTTAGCCTGGTCAATACCTGGATGGGAGACCTCCTGGGAAAAACTAAGGTTGCTGCTGGAAGTGGTGTCAGTGGGGCCCGCAGGGGGGTGCTCACCCTGCGGTCTATGTGGGTCCTAATGCCCCAGTATAGTGACGGGGACATTATACTGTAAACAGGTGCCATCCTTCGGATGAGATGTAAAACAGAGGTCCTGACTCTCTGTGGTCATTACAAATGTTGCACATTGGTGGTGGTGGAGGGGAGTCCCCATTACCTGTAAAGCGCTTTGAGTGGAGTGTCCAGGAAAGTGCTATATAAGTGCAAGCAATTATTATTATTACTACAACTAGGACCTCAAAACAGATTACTATAGGCCTCCAGAGGCAATTTCCACCAGAAATTAATTCCGATCAAACATGTTGTAATATTTCTGGAGGTATAGACTGTAGACAGCATTCCACAATGCTCATTATCTCATCAAAAAGGTACCTACTGTACTTGTGAAAAATCACTTTGTGTATTAAATTGTTTTGCCTGTTAGAAAGCATTGGATTTATCTTAGAAAAGAGTATGGTGGAATTATTTTTCATAGTGGAGACAATTTATACAATTGTCCTGGATTTCACATTTACTTTGGAAAGCTGCTATTACCTGTATTTTCTAATAATGCTTGGAATCCGTGTTTTATAGTCATTGAACAATATTGTATTTGTTAAATACTTATGACATATGACTGACAAGAATTTGATATTTAATAGCAAATGAAACACATACTCACGGGTGCAGAAAGCGAAATGGAAAACAAAGGGGCTATGTAGCTGGTACAAGTAGTATCCACCTGGACATAAGGTTACATTCACTGAGCTCCTCTGATTGCAACATTTACCATCCCAGTGACCACACACTTCCACCTCTGTGATGCCATCACTTTCTTTTGGGTGAGTGCCATTCATCCATATGGGAACAGCAGCACCACAATGATATTCTGGAACACAATCTGTGGGCATGACGTCACCTGCAGCTCCACTGAAACGGTACCATTTCCCATTCATGTAGTAGTCACACATAGAGATGCCACCTGAGTTTCTGTAGTCATAACCAGTGTTACGCCATGAATCATTCAGGAAGTTGTAGGATGTGCATGGGTACCTGGCTAAATATAAAGGTAGTGGTCAAAATGAATTTGAAAATACAAAGAAAGTTCAGTATCATATTACCAAACAATGAAAACATCAGTTGTCCAAGGTGAGATACTGTATAACAATTTATTGATAAATTATGGAAGCTTCTTAATTTTTCAAAATAATGTTTTAAACATTATTAATCTAAGTTTATTTCTGCATACAGCAACGTCTGCACCTCTCCTCCTACCATAACATCTGATTCCCCAGCAGTGTGGAACTGATCTTATTTTTCTCAATTATTGGTTTTGTTGAATGTGAGCTTTTGTGTTTTGCTTTTCTATTTATTAAAAAAAATACTGACTGGAATACAACACAAGTTCAAGATTCAAGTTCAAGTTCAAGTTTATTGTCATTATACTCATATACAGGTATATGGTATAACGAAATGCTATTTAGCTAGCTCTCGGACATAAGTAGTACAAGAAAAAAACAACAACAATACAATTGTACAACAAAAGAAAGACAGAGACAACAGGCAGTGTGCAAAAAAAAAACAGACGATGTGCAAAAACAGCAACAGGCAATGTGCAAAAAAACAACAACAGGCAATGTGCAAAAAACAACAACAGGCAATGTGCAAAACAACAAAAAGGTAACAGGTTATTGCAAAAATATGCATCAACAGAATGAAATAAAGAGATAGAAATTAGTGGGAGTGAGCTTTTGACATGTATGGTAGAGGTAGATTTTCAATGTGTGTTTGGGTTTTTGGTAAGAAAGAAAGAAAGAAAGAAAGAAGGCACTGTGAGGTTCAGATCATAGGTGAGAGGTGAGGTGAGAGTGAGAGAGGCTGGGAGTTTAATAGTTTGATAGTGTTGCGGAAAAAACTGTCTCTGAGTCTGGTAGTCCGGGCCCGAATGCTCCGGTACCGTTTTCCAGATGGTAGAAGATCATAAAGTCTGTAGCTGGGGTGTGTGGGGTCTTTGATGATGCTTAGAGCTTTCCTCAAGCACCATCTGTCATAAATGTCCTGGATAGATGGGACATATCTTAGCCTTTTTCAACCGTCTTAGGAAGTACAGGCGCTGTTGCGCTTTCTTGATCAGGCAGGTGGTGTTGAGAGACCATGTGAGGTCCTCGGTGATATGGACGCTAAGGAATTTAAAGTTACTGACCCTTTCCACTTCAGTCCCGTTGATGTGGATAGGGGCATGTCTGGTTTGCAGTTTCCTGAAATCAACGATCAGCTCCTTGGTTTTGCTGACGTTGAGGGTGAGATTGTTGTCATCACACCACGTTGTTAGGAGATTGACCTCCTCCCTTTAGGCCCTCTCATCATTGTCTGTGATCAGACCTACAACTGTGGTGTCATCGGCAAACTTGATGATGGAGTTGATGTTGTGTTTGGCCTTACAGTCATGGGTATAGAGGGAGTAGGGCAATGGACTAAGCACACACCCCTGGGGGACCCCAGTGTTCAGAGTTAGTTTGCCAGAGGTGTGGTTTCCAAGCCTGACAGCCTGAGGTCTGCCTGTCAGAAAGTCCTTATTGTGCTTGAGTTTTATTTTAAATCCAAAGCAGTTTGGCACTATACATTTATCTAAATTCTGAATTTATGAGGTGACTAAGACGTTCCTAATTTTATACATGTATGAATTATTTTACACATTATTTATGTGGCAACAAAAATACTTTGTTCATTATTGCACCTGCTTCTAGTTAAGATAATTCACGATAAATTCATTTTTAGCCAAGTAAATACTTTAAAATTATATAAACACCACTTAAACATTTACTTACCAATTACCAAAATACATCTTGAAATGTAAAGCAGCAAACCTGCAGGGAGAGAACATTAGAAATCTAGTAGAAATCTTGGAAGTAAATTGTTACCTTAGTCCTCATGCCAACAGCATACTGTATCTGCTTGAGCTAGTGTCTTTGTAGACCGGGGTTTTTTCTTTATGTATTATTATATAATATTATATTATTATGTGCACTGCTTAACTTCTTTGTTGACTAACAATTAATATAAGTCTATGATTTTTTATTGCTTCAGCCACAAAAAAAATGCGTGAACATAAACATCTACATCTTTTCATTATTAGCCACTTATGTTTGACTCTTTCCCATTTATACAGTAGTTTGTTTTTCCTACCTGTATACAAACTCTTGCACTTTTCTATGACATCTGCCTAGTTTTTCCCCAGTCTTGGATTTTATCTGAAATGGTTTGAATTCAAATTGCAATTGCAACTACTTAGCTACTAATTAGTATAAACGAATCTTCTCTTTTAAACCTGATTAGTTTACCAACTATACCAGAATATAGCCAAATGATATAAAGTATGAAGAGAATTGATTCCAGTAGAGACGTCAATGGTAGTCCAAAGATACATCACCCGAAAACTAAAAGAATTAGTTAAAAACTGATATTGACACATATAAGAACAGAGCAAACTGGAAAAGATATAGGATTTTTTTGTTTAAGGAAACAAAAAGAAAAAAAAACGATTTTTAATATTGTATTAATTTTGAATTTAAACAGTCATACTGTATACAACAAATGTGAGTGGTACAGAGGTGTAGTGGTTAGCATTGCTGTGTTACATTCCTGGGGCCCTGGGTTCAATTCCTGGGGTGTTTGTATATTTTCCCTGTACACTTGTGGGTTTCTTCCACATGCATCTTCCCAAAGTCCAAAGACATACTTATAGGCTAATTGGCTTCTGGGAAAACTGGTCCTGGAGTGAATTTGTGCTTGTTTGTCTGTGTGTTTGTCTGCGATGGACTGGAGGCCAATGTAGTGTCCTTCCATTTTTATTCCATTATTATCCATTTTATTCCTTCAATGAATAAAATGGATGGATTTCTAGCTTCATGTTGTCTCAGACCCTGGGGCAATTTCTACCTGAAAGGATTTGCCCTAAATCATCGTGAAGTATCTGGAGAAATGTAAACAGTAGTGGCCTAAACCCTTGAGCATTAAGCTTGAATCATCAGTTTTCTTATGTCTTAATCTGTGCACTCACTAGAAAGAAATATGCAGAAATAAAAACAACAAATACATTTCATTTTTCATTCTTAAAAAGCCAGTTTATGTTTTGGCACACTGAGAAAGCCTATAGGCCTTGTCCTATCTATCTATTACCTTGGATAAAAATCTGAGACAGGTTGAACAAATATCTAAAAAAATCCTCATATTTTGCTACGAAGACAGGACCCAAGAATTAAAAAATCCATTATTTTGAATTATTTTTATTATTATGAATTGCCTACAGATCCAGCCATTCTAAATGCCCGGAATATGCTGCGTCAAAATACCGCATGCAAATTGAAATATGATAATAGTATCCGGAAGTACCTTGTAAAACTGCCAAGTGGAGCTAATAAAGCTTAATGTCTCATCTACAACATTTGAGCTTTCACCAGAAAACACGCGGTTTCTAATCCCAGTCACTGCTGAGGGACAATCTTTTTACAATTAAGAATTTAGGTTGTATACTCTTCAGATTTTTTATTATTTTAAACTGTGTATTACAGCATGTTAATTATTAAACATAAAAAATTCGGTATATTTTCTAAAAGCAAGATTGCTTAGTTGGACAAAAGTACACAACCTTCCACCTTCATCATAATTATTTTAATTATGCATAAGTATTTTATGCATCAAAGTCTTTAACTTGGTAACTTACACGGGTTCTGGTTTTAACGGGCTTGTTCTAACATTATTAAGCTTATAAAAAGTTATAACATTTTATCCTTTTCTTAGAATACATACTGTAGTCAGAATACCACTTGCTGTTACTCTAAAAAAATAAAGTTGTACTGATTTAATACCACTTAATAGTAATATTAATATGGAGTTGTGTAACTAAGCAGCTAAAATATTTTGGAAACATATTTTGGACATTTTGGAAACATTTTGACATTTTGTTTTTTGTAAAAAAACTTGTATTGTTCTTAGTGGTAATGGAAAACATACTGTACAGTATGTTGAAACTGTGACAGTGACGTGACAGTGAAGATGTGTTACACCTTCAAGTAAGCCAGTGACTGTTGTTTACTATGTTGAAACGAGGTTGTGTAATTCTGCGGAAATTATTCTGTACACTGAAGAGTTATAGAGCAGACACGTTGTATATCGCGTCATACATTTTTTAAAATGTACTAATTTTGATGGGATAAGGCTGTAAGCGTCTGCATCGGTTTTACTCATTCACCCATGAAAACATTTTGCCTGCCCCTTTCAGCTTTAGGCAATGCTGTCAAGCCGCATGTTGGTGTAATGGCTTTGGCATACGATTCATGTGTGGCAGGTTGGGGGTTCAAGCTGAGCTCCTAGCATGAGCTTTCCTTGAACATATAAACATTTCTTTGAAAAACTAAAATAGCAAATATTATGGACACTATATTGACGTTTTTTATATTTCTAAATGTCACAACATGTTCGAAGCTAAGTGATTTATTAATAACAACGAATAATTTCAAACTCCTTGTATTTTAAAATTTTATTTTGTTAGGGGTGATTTGTCACTCACTGTTTTCACAACCTTCAATTTATAGAGGAGTGTTACACCCCACTGTTTGTTATATAAAATAGACAGTTCTGCTCAGGGGGTGGGATACATTTTCAGTAGCATGGTTTAAATCTGTTTAAATCTTTAACTCTCTCTTTAACATAAGGCAACCAGCATTCAAATGTCCTGTTTTTTCTTAATACTTGTTTTTCCGTACTGTATCTTTTAAACTTGAGCAAAGACGTGCCACATGCATACAGTGCAATGTTGTTAGTTAGTTTTAGAGCCACTACAGTATATCTTGTGGGAATACATTTATTTGTCCTGCATCAAAGTTTAACTCGTTCAGAGCACCCTACATTACAAACTCAAAGCGTTTCATTTGTCTATTGCTACAATATCAACAGCAGTGTAGTTAAAAGGAGCATGTCAAAATGTTTCCAAAATTACCACGAGTTGAGGGATTTGATAATAGTAGAGAAATCATAACAATGACCCTGTGTTGCTAATCATGCATACCCAACTGAAAGAAGGACACTTAAATCGACATTAATATACTTTCTTTTTTCATTGACAAAGTCATTGCCCTCCTTTTTGTCTATCACTTCATAAAAGGTTGATGTAGATCATGGTATTTAATACTATGTGTTTATTTTGGGGCTTTGCATTTACGTTAATAATGGAGAGTTCCCATTACCCCCAGGGGATAAGGAGGTGAGAAGACATCTTCATACTATTTTCATTTATTTTTTATTAAAATCACAAAAATTTGTTTAATTAAATGCTTTTATTGATTCACAATCTGACAATGCAAGACAGAACAAAAGCATCTGTGAAATCACATTCCCGAATGTCACCCACTGCGCTCAACAATCTTAGGAAGAACACAAAACAGCCTGTTAATAAAATTGTTGCAACTTGTTTGAACTCTGTCAGCTCTTCCTCCCAGAACCTGCAAATCACTTTGATGAGCATAAAGTATTACATGTGGACATTCTGGAAACATTTTGACATTCGTTTATTTAAAAAAAAAACTTCCATTGTCCGTGTAGTGGTAGAGCACTGTAATGTAGCCAGCTGCACCCAGCCAGTTCAAAGCCCGAGCAGAGAATTACTTTGTTTCTTACATAGCAGAATATATAAAAATAGTCCACTATTATAGCTTGTTGTTGGCTACAGTGTGAGTGTATGTATCTGGATGAATTATTATATGTGATGGTTTCGTGGTTAGGATTTCTTGACGCAATTCTTAAGTTAAAGGAGGGAAAAGGGTTATATTTACAGTTTGTGTATCGCCTCTTCTTATACTTGTAAAAACATTCAAATTTAAATGCAATACGGAATATATTATTAATAATTATTAAAGAATTCAGATACAATATCAATAATGAATGACCATGGACGGGCTGTAAACTGAAGAGTTAGATAAGACACTTTGAGTCTTGTGTTTTCAGCTTGGAATTTGACCTTTAGAGCGATCCTTTTGGCTATATTTTTTACATAGCCGGACGAGTAAAAATAGATTGGATTAATAACTGGAAAACGAAAAGATATTTCACACGTACTTTGAAATCATACGGCTTTGGAACAGCGGGCTGGGAAGGGGGGCGGTAGTTAGATTTTCCTGTGCGAACCGTATTTGCTATAATACTATAATGAGTCCCTAAAGCATACCGTCTTAACATTTGCTTAGTTTGCATGAGAGAAGTCGTGAACTGCTTGACAAATAGCATATTTGCAAGAATAATTTAAAATCTGTCTGTACTGTAGCTTTATTTAATTGAGCAGAAAGTCACCTTGCTCTTATAAGCAGCTCTGTTAAACACACCACACCCCTTTGAATGATTTTAAATCAACTTTGTCAGTGACAAAATGACTGCTGGCACTTTTCCTTCCCCCTGGAGCGAGGTGACAATGCAGAAAACGTTTTATTTTATTTTAATGGGAGTATGAACATTGAGTGAGAATTGGGGCGTACAGTGAGATTACCAAGATGGATAGTTTTTGTTATATTCTCTATTAGTGTTCTTATTGGCGGTCGTTAAACGACACAGCTTTGTAGTGATGAACTTGCACTTTATTAACACTTAGGCTGGGCAAACAATTATTAAAAATAAATAAAAAATAAGATACAATGATGTGTTCCTGCTTGTATGGCTTCAAGCTATAAAATAGGTTTAAATAGTTAATAACCACTTTTTATTCGTGGAAAACAGGTGATTTTTCTTCCCCGTGATCAGCTTAGAATCTTTGTGTACGCTGTAAGCTTTTTACTTCTTAATTAGACGTTTAAAATACTTGAATTTCATAAACTCAACATGCGTTTCGTACAGAAAAAATCTAATTCTCATCTCTTCCTGTTATGTAGGACATAGCGTACCGCCCACTGCGCTCCCTCAGAGGCACCGAGAGAGGGAGGAGGCGCGGAGCTCAGAATTACACAATAGCCGTTCTATAGAGTGCGAATGGCACCAATTGCGCCTGCATTCATAACTTAGTGTTTAAAACTAAATAACGAAAATCATTTTCTTTGACTTCTAAGTCCCTTAATTATAATTAAGCACAGCTTTCTCACCACTTAAATTATTTTTGATACCATCGTTATACAAAGCAGGAACTTTCTAAAGACAATACACGTGGAAAGATTACAGATTTTAATTGTCTTTAATTTTGTTATACATTTTAGAAAAGTTTCATGTATACTGTAGCGGCGAGGCTTATTAATAAGGCAGAATTAAGTGTTTCTGAGCTTCCCAAATGAGGCCCCATTTCTCTGTTCATCTCTGTGGTGCAGCCACAGAGAGACTATTCCCAGGGTGATTTAAGGTCCTAGGACAGCTCCCAAAGGGGGATGCACTTAGCTAAGCCTGGCTATCATTATCAATGGTCATCCATTGGCGCCTATCTGTCTAGGGAGCGCCAGTTGGACATCTGGACTGCATTACTAAGTGTCAGGAGTAAGTGACTCATATCTCACCTTTATCAACCAATCAGGGACTGGTAGGGCGGAGTAACCCACGTGGGACTCTGATGCCCATGGAACTTTCAGCCAATCAATGAGCTGAAGTTCCTCCAGGTAAAAACAGGCAACACAGAGATTCAACAAGATTCAGAGAGATTCAGTAAAATTCTGAGGAGAATTCTAAAGGGAATTCAAAGGAGAATTCCAGGGCAGGACGGCCCAGGAGCAGAAGGCTCCCAAGGGCAGGACATTCTCGCAGCGCACCTCCTGACCATCCTGAGACTCAGCCCGGACAACCACGGAACGGCCAGTGTGTCTGAGTGCCAGAACTTTCCTTTGTTCAAAGAGTCTAGAGTGGAGGTTGCCCGAGGTTAGCACCAGCAGCAGGCCTCGTGAACAGGTCAGAACTGTGGACAGCTGAATCACTATTCAGAACTAGCTCTTCATCAGGAACGAACCGGTCCTCTTCCTGACTTGCTGGGACCCACAGTCATCTTTTCTGCTGTGCACAAACTTTGCTAGTTAAAGCCAACACTAACTAGCCGGTCAGTGAGCATCAGCAGCGCACCGTCACAAGCCGCACAGCACAGCCTGGCACCGAGCCAGAGAGCACGGATTGGACAGCAACAGCCTGCAACTGTTTCTTTGAGCCCGCAGGAGATCTGAATCCCCAGAGATTGGATGAGTATTCAACTTCAATGCATTACAGCTCGAGAATTCAATTGTTATCCAAACCAGTTGATATCAATTTAATTCCTAAGAGTTATGTACTTGTTTGAGTATCTAATGTAGAAGTTATAACCAAGTTCATTTATGAAACGGTCTTAATGAATGATATACTGAACGTATGTCCTCTTGATATATGTAACTCTTTGTAACTGACTGAATATATACCTTTTGTATTCTGATAACCCTCTCGATAAGATCTGTTAGGTTTAATGCATATTCTATGTATTAATAAATGTATCCTCGTGTATTAGTACCTGTGTGTGCGCGTTGTTTGAGTTATGTCGCATGGTTGGACTCTAAAGCCATCAAAAGAATCAACTTTGTGATTTACTGCTACAATTAATAATTGTCTCAGTAAATGCCCAAACCCTACAGAACTGGTGCCTTCAGAGAGCCACTACATTACATTTTGGCTATGGCAACGTTACATATTTGGCACCCCTGAACGGCTATGAATCACTACATATTTGGCGTCCCTGAACGGCTATGAATCACTACAATACAAACACCATAAAACTATTCTCGATTGTTTTTCTGAATGTTATGTCACACAGTTCATTTTTTAAAATACATTTAATTAAGAAAGTTAGGTGTTAGCATAAACTATTAACCTTTTACTCCCAGTGACATATTTAGCCAATGTCCGCCTGGAATTTCCTCCCCCTTAAACATTTGTTATATCTCTGCAGCAGAACATAGCAGGAGCCTGGTTCAGGTCTTAAATTGAAGCTAACTACCTTGGCTTTGAGTGTGAATAGTCAAGTTTCTTATATTTCTTAATGTGTCCACTCAGCAGACAAACATATGAAAAAAAAACCCAAAAAACAGCTGGCGAACATGTTTTTTTGGTCTTCAGAGGTCAGATTTTTCAACTATATGCATGTCAAAGGCCTGGGAATGATTAGAAAACCTTGTTCTAGGTGACTACTAGCTTGGATAAAAATCTGGGACTAATTGATCCATTAGAAAAAATTCTACATCATGTTTTGTGAAGACTCGACCTGGAATGAAATTAATAAATTAATAAAAAATCATTAAAATATAGAAAATAAGAATAATAACCATTGCAATTGCTATAAAAACCTTTAGACACTGCTAGAGAGCCTTTATCTGCTGTTATGCAATGAAAAAAAACCTCAGAGTTGCCTTTTGGTGTGGAAAAAAAGGAGCACTGATAAGAAACTGATAAAAAACTGATTGATTACCCCTTCTGAGTCAATGATTGACAGCTAAAAATGCAGCCTGAAGCTTCTAGAGTACATCTCACCCCCTAAGGGCTCTGAATGGCTGAAAATACAATGAATGACAGCGGTTTTTACCAATCAAATTGCCTTATTTCTGGGGGTCGTTCTTCAAACATTTACTACGTAATCAATAATGTTTACTAGTCTCTAGCTCTTGAGATAAACTAGTCTGGGTTATTTTGGATATATATCATGCTCCAGAATAAGGTAAAAACATGGGATATATATATATATATATTTGCTGGTTTTTGCTTTTGCGGTTTTGTTGGTAAAAATGTATGATATTGACATGCTGTGCTTGCCGGGTTGCCGCGTGTTTTTATTGGGATTCTGCTAGTTCATTAATTTATTGGTTTATTGCATAATAGTGTCATGTCTGTGGAAACAAACTTTATGGTTTTGTTGTGGTGATATTGGAGAATACGTGCATGTGAGAAAATTTGTGGAGTTGTTTATCTCGCGTTTATCTTAAAAATAAAAAGTGTCATCTGGGGAGACAGGAGTGCCCCTCGATGACCGCGATACGGACTAACAGGTCATCAATAATATTAAATTTAGCACTGTAATAAATTGTAATTTTCCCAGCATCTTGTAAAAATATATTTTCATTGTTCAAATATACATTAAATCTGACTATCAGAAAATAAGTTAAATCCAAAATTAAAGAAAAATTAGGGTAAAATATAATTCAAAATATTTTGTAAACACTGTTAACTGTTTATAAAAATAATATTTATTAACTAAGGAATAGGATGGCACAGTTGTTCGCATGCTTTTTGTATGTTTTTTTTCATAAATACAACAGTAGTACCAGATGTCTCAGTGGCTTTCAAAATTAAATTATACATACAAACCTGTGAACTAGAAAGATAACTAAAATATCCATCCATTTCTAATGGTGGCGAAGTGGAGTTTGCATGTTCTCTCTGGGTTTCATGGGTTCCATATGTGTGATATGATTTCCTCTCGCAGTCCAAAACATACTGGTAGGTTAATTGGCTTATTGGAAAACTGCCCTGGTGTGTGTTTGTGTCTGTTTGTCTGTCCTGCTATGGACTGGTGCTATGTCCAAGGTGTATTCTGCCTCGCATCCATTGCTTGCTTTGCTTAATTTGGCAAAGGCTCCAAATCCTCTGTTGTGGATAAAAAGATTAGGAAATGGATGGAAGTAAAGGCACTGTGTGGTTGGAACTACTGTATACACAGTATTAGAAACCCATTGTGAGATGGCAGCATCTCACTGAGGATAAATTATTTTATAGTGCTGGCTTAAGGAAACAGCCTTTCCACCTCTCTTGCACATCAGTATCCATACCTAGTTAGATATTTAAACAAATTCTAAATATAAACATCTTAAGATGGTAGCTCTGTGGATCAGCATCAGCTGTGTTTACCCATTACTTCAATTTAGGTGCATCCAACACATAGTTCAATGCTAGCAACTACACAAAATCTAAAATACAATCCTCATTTCAGTATCTATGTAAACATACAGTCTGTTAACTTCATAATGTTCCCCTGCAGTCTTTAACATCTCCTGTCATTTTGTCAAAAGTATGCCTAACTCTATTAGGAAGTGTTTTTGTTATCAGTGTATTCCTAAACTTTCCCCAAATTATCTTTTTAGCCTTACATCCTGCAGTAACTCAGCCAACATTTAAATCCTCAAAAACTGCTTGTGTTAATTTGTTTAAATCACAAATATCATATGTAAATATTGGCCATGAGTAGAATAAAGCGACACCTTTCGTCAAACTTTTGACAGGTACCACGCCCCCCTTTTCCAGCCAATGGCCGTCCGCGGTGTTTGGTTGTCCCGCCCCCTTGCCATCCAATGGCGTGTTGTTATTTGTGCATGTCCCGCCCCCTCAGGAGCCAATGGTGTGGGTCGGAACTCCTGCCTCCCCCCGGCCGGTCGGTCCGGCGCCTCAGGGTCCCAAAGCCCCAAGGCGGCGCATCGCTCGCTTTAGGTGTGTGCAAGTGTGTATTGGTTTGGAAGGGGACCATGTCTGCCACGGGGTTGAGTGCGCTCTATTATAACCCTAGGAAATTGGGTAGTTACAGCGGCGCAGGGAGTCTGTTGCGGGCCGCGAGATCCAGGGGTGTGAGCGGCGCCAGCCGCGGCCGGGTGGCCGAGTGGTTGTCCGGCCAGGCTGCTTATACGCTGCACAAGCCGGCGCGCGTACGTTTTAAGAGAAACAGGACGCTGGTGTCCGAAATGGACTGGCAGTGGCAGGCCGACTTGGTGGACATGAGAGAACACTGTGAGTTCAACGACGGTTTCTGTTACATCTTAATGTGTATAGACATGCTGTCTAAATACGCTTGGGCCGTGCCGCTGAAAACCAAGACTGGAGGGGCCGTGACAGGCGCCTTCCGAAATATACTGCAAGAGGGGCGTGCTCCTAAAAAGCTACAAACGGACGAGGGTAAAGAATTTCTTAACAGGACCTTCCAAAATTTTCTCAAACGTGAGAATATTGAACATTTCGTTACGGCCAGCGATGTGAAGGCTAGTGTGGTCGAGAGGTTTAACAGAACTATTAAAACAAAAATGTGGAGGTACCTGACACACAAAAACACCTTTCGTTATATCGACGTCCTTTCAGATCTTATTTACGCTTATAACCATAGTTACCACACGACTATTAAATGAACCCTGGCTTCTGTTACGTCCAACAACTCCCTTGAGGTGTGGAGAACGGTCTATGACGAGCACTTTAAGAGAAAACCGTCAAAGTTTTCATTTAATGTGGGTGATCGCGTGCGGGTGTCCAAAATAAAGGGAGTGTTTGAGAAGGGATATGAACAGACATTCACAGATGAAATTTTCATTGTCAAAGAGCGGACCGCGGCTCTGAGACCCTATTACAAACTGCAGGACTACGCAGGCGACGACATTAAGGGCTCCTTCTATGCCGAAGAGCTACAGAAGATAAACCCTGATGTTGAGAACGTCTACCGCATCCAAACGATTTCAGCAGCCAGGGGTCGTGGTAAAAACAAACAGCTTTTGGTAAAGTGGCGCGGCTGGAGCGATAAATTCAATAGTTGGGTAAAGGCTTCCGAGGTGCGAGACATATAGAGATGATGAAAAATGAACCCCAATGGTTTCTATGTGACGCTGGCCAGTAATTCATCCTCAAAGATGTTTCCAAAGAACACTAACACGTGCTTCACAGAGCATCTGGCAAAGGCGATTGACCTGGACGGGAGCTGGGAAGTGGGCCTGGTCGAGCTGCACTATCCGCATACACTAAACACTTTTGATGAAGACGAAGTTTTTCTGTTCGTCAGCGAGGAGCTCAAGACTATATGGAGCTGTACTTTAACGAGAGGGTACTACAGCAACATCGAGCAGCTCATGCATGAAATGAAACGGGCTGCGGAAAAATCCAAGTTAACGGCTGTAAGTCTTAAATACAACCCAATTAGCCGGTCGGTAAGGATTGTTAGTGATAAACGGTTTGTTATGCAGGTGCGTAACCGCCTGGCGAGGATGTTGGGTTTCAATTCGGGTGTCGCGGGTGTAAAATCACCGCACCCCGTCGATATGACTGGCGGATTTAACACCATGTATATATACACCGATATCATAGAACACCAGTTAATAGGCGACGTCTACGCACCGCTTTTGCGTTGTGTGCCCTTCAGAGGCGTGGATGGTGAATTCGTCACAGTATTGTACGACAAACCCCATTACGTGCCAGTGAGCATCAACCATTTTAACAACATCACTATTGAAATAAAGACGGATCAAAACGAACACGTGTCATTTGCATTTGGAAAGGTCATCGTCAAGCTGCATTTCAGACCTGTGAAAGCGACAAACATCTAAAAGGATGACGGTCATCAAGAGCTACGGGGATCCTTCTCTGTATACGCACTACTACAAACAACAGGCTGGTTATGGATTACCAGGATTTTCAGGGCTACCGGTTCAGTATGGCGCTGGTATCGGGGGTATTTTCAGAGCGCTATTTAGAAAAGCCGTGCCTTTTCTGAAACGCAGGTTTGAAATAGCTAAGCCGCACATGACATCGGCAGCTAAAAACATCGCCAAAGACGTGGTCGGCAACGTTACAAGCGCGGTCATGTCTAAGGTGGCTGCACATCAGCAGGAAGGTTCAGGTCTAGCATACATCCGCAGGGGTGTCAGGAGAAAAAGACAGACGTCATCATCACACCGTCGGGGGCCGCCGAAACCTGATAAAAGAACGGCTAAGCGCAGACAGGCAACTCATAGAAGCTTCAGGTCGACCAAGAAGGGCGTGACACACCGCAATCAACGAGACATATTTTAAACATGGCTTTTGTTCACGGCGGGTCTGCAGAATGCGCCAAGTCGGAGCTGGACATATTTCAATTAGCGCCTACCCAAACAAGCGTCGAGAAAAGCTTTTACATAGAAGTTCCACCCCTCACGGCACTAACGGAAAACGCACCTCTGGAGTTCTACGTCGCAGGCAACGGAGAAGATTATTTAGATTTAAACAACACCCTGCTCTATTTGACCTGTAAAATAACGGAAGCAGACGGTCGGGACATTGATGCGGCAGCCCGCGTGAGCCTGGTGAATTACCCCATCGCTGCCATCTTCAGCCAGGTTGACATCACCGTAGGAGACCGATTGATTAGCCAGAGCAACAACTGCTATCCTTACAGAGCCTTTATAGAGTCTGTCCTGAACTACAGTGAAAAGACGCTGAAGACGCAGTATTCAACAGGGCTCTTTTACAAAGACACAGCCGGGGAACACGAGTCCACAATTTTGGATGGTCCCAATCAGGGGTTCCGAAAAAGAGCATCATACACGACCCAAAGCTGAAAAATGGAGCTCCTGGGTCACATTCACGCCGACCTGTTTTTTCAGGACAAACTACTACTGAATGGTGTAGACCTTAAAATAAAACTCACGAGCAACAGAGATGCTTTCTGCTTAATGAACAACGCCGGAGAACACAAACTGAGCGTACTCTCTGCATCTTTGTTTGTGAAAAGAGTCAGAGTGTCACCCGGGGTCAGACTGGGACACGCCGAAGCACTCCTGACGGCCAACGCTAAATACCCCATAGACCGCGTACAGATGAAAGTCTTCAGCCTGCCTGCAGGGAGCCGTGTGTGTAACCAAGAAAACCTCTTTCTCGGACAGTTACCCGAAGTGGTCATTTTGGGGTTTGTGGACAACGTGGCATTCAGCGGCAGTTTTACCCAAAACCCCTTCAATTTTAAACGCTACAACGTTAACTTTCTGGCTCTCTACGCGGATGGTGAACAAATCCCCACTAAACCGCTTCAACCAGACTTCCAGAATGGACATTGCGTCCGTGAATATTTTAATCTGGTGGAAACAGCTGGGAAGTGTCTGAAAGACAAACCACTTGGTGGACCGCGAGGAGTACGCGCGCGGTTACACATTGTTCGCTTTCAACCTCAGCCCCGACGACGAGTGCACAGGACATTATTCACTTATCATACGGGTAATCTGAGAGCTGAAATACGCTTCGCGCTACCGCTACCCACTACAGTTAACATGGTTGTGTACGCGCTGTTCGACAACGTGATAGAGCTGGATATGAGACGTCAAGTCATTTACGACTTCAGCTAAAAAGCACTGGGAGACCACACAACCTGCATATAAAGATGAACACCAAACAGCTGGAAGACATTCTAACCCGAGACCGCTACACCCGAGACAGTTTTCTAGGCGTGTTCCCCAGTGATGCCCTACCACGCGAGGGACTGGCGCGGCGCACGTTGTGTTTAATAGTTAATACTCACCCACACGACCGCCCCGTTGAACACTAGCTGGCTATTTACTTACCCGACGACGAGGGCGCAGAATTTTTCGACTCCTACGGATTTTCACCCGAAGCCTTTTTCTTTCCCAAGAACATTATTGATTTCTTAAACAGAAATGCTAACTCCATATTTTACAACAACAGACAATTGCAGGATTCTTTTGCAGTGACCTGCGGTCTACATTGCGTCTTTTTCCTATACCATAGATGTAAAGGCTTATCTTTTAGAAACATTTTAGAACTTTATTCTACGAATGCAATCCAGAATGACTGCCTGGTGGAAATGTTTCTGAAAAACCGACGTCGTGTGAGACGGAGACCCCTGTACCCTTTCAAGCCCTTTGAAAATACGAATGTTCAATTATGCGGGTGTTTACGACAATTTAAAACATGTCATAAATGTTAATCGACCATCTAAAATAAAAATGAAATCGAACCATTTCGACGTCTGTGTGGTTATTATTTAAAAAGAACACAAAACATGAATTAAAATCAACACAATATTTTTATTATACATTCGCTGTTATACCGCTCAAGCTTTTTTTAATACATGTTACAGCCAAGCCATTTTTAACCATATTGCGCTCGCTTTTTAATATACATTTCAAGCCATTTAACACAAACACACATACCCAGAGAAAAAATGTTACAAAGACAACCATGTGGGTCTAGGTATTAATGATCGTCTCCTTTCAGCGGTTATCTTAGAGACCGGGTCGACCAGCGACAACTCTACCGGTTGTTTTAAAGTTTTGACCGACGCGGCACACCCCAGCGGGGCAGCCTTGAGTTTTTCAAGTAGCTCTCGGTTACCAGCATTGGCTAGCAAGGTGCCCGGCACGTTGATTTCTGCCATAGCCTCCATGAACACATCCCAACCTTTTGGCATCTTACCGACAGCAACTGCTTGCTGCTGCATGAGAGCCCTGACAAGATCAATCATGTGAGAGCCCTCAACGGGTACCCCCTTGTACACAAATTCCCCCTTTTCATTCCACGCTATTAATGGTTCATTGCGGGCCATGGTCTTTAACAATATCTCGGCATTTCTCCGGAAACGCTGAGACACGCTGTCCAAAATATACCCAAAGTCAGCGTCGCTCGATGATGGAGGTTGTGCTAACGTGGGTGATAGTTCGGTGGGTGCATTTTCCGGTAGTACAATGGTTAAAGTCCCCTTTTCGGAAGTCTCCTGGCGTACTAATGTCAAATACCGTTGTAACACCTGGCTGTACAATTTCACTTTTTCATATTCGGCCAGATGCGAGTTCTGAAGAATGTCACGCATTTCATCATCCAGCCGACGGGTTGTTATTTTTCTTACATCGCTTTCGAACCCAGACCGCTCTCGGAGTCGATCGAGCTGTTTCTGAGGTACCAGGTACATTTTTTCAGCGTGCTCCATTATCGACGTTGTAGAAGCCCCGTAATCAATGGTACTGCAATACTCAACAGGGTCCCGATAAAACCACCGGACTGGTTCACCAAGAGTCTCTTTCTTTTAAGAGAAAGACCCTTTCGACTCAAAGTCTTTATAAGCTTACGCTTTCTCTTCAGGGTCCCAAACTGCTTAGCAGATAACGGTATGTTCCCTTTCAAGGTATTCAAGGCGATTTCAGCTATGGCCTGTACAAGATCATTTGTAGCCCCGCAGAGAATAGCTTTCCGCTGCTTGGGAGGTGCTTTTACCAGAAAATTTAAGAGAGTCATGTTTCTCCGAACGCGTGAAGACATGACGACGCCCCGAACGTGTTTTTTCGACTGAGTCTGTGGTTGCGAGATCACCGACTTTTAGATTTTTTAAATACATAAGCCGTGGGTACATCTGGGGGGAAAAGACGTGTTCGCAAGCGATAGTCATCTGGGGTGTCGGCATTTAAATCCACCAACAAGTAACCGAAAGGTTTTTTAGTAGCGTCATCGAACGCTTCCAAAAAAAATTTGGCTTTACCGGGGTACATCTGACGGGACAGGGTTGTAATCTGTAGTTTATCTCTAGGGTTTTTAAACAGCAACATGTACTTTGTATTTAACGCGATGGTTCTACTTTTCCGGCCTTGACAAAACACATTTTGGACGATATACATGATGCTGAGGTTTCGGTGGTGTATGTATTTGGTAAAAGCTTTTTCTATCTCATTATTTTCACACGCAGACTCCATCAAATCATCGACTATAATCAAATTTACTCTACCCGGCGGCAGTAGCTGATCGTCGGAAAACGACGTCGGTAGTCCTTCTATAAACTGAATGTATGGACATTTCACAAGCAACTCAGCGTATAGAGGTTGCCAGCAGCTGTAACACCAGACTATGTTTTCGGGTTTACGAGTCATAACGGTATAACCATTCTCCAAGAGCTGTTTTATAAAATAACTTTTACCGCAATTCGAGGGTCCGGACAAAATGCATGAAAAAGGGTGTTTTAACCTGACATCCATCGTGTTAATATCCGTAGGGCAACGATGTCAAATTTTCTTGCAGCACCCGCTTGTCGTACACCACCTTCTGGGTTTTCTTTAAGGTCCGGGTCTCAATGCGCCAATCCTTTTTAACACGCACGATCATCGGCTGTTGAATAGAAATGTGTTTAAATCCCCAGCACTCTGCATAAGGGTAAACACCATAGTCAAAAAAGTCCCGCAGACTCTCAAAGTTAACTTTTTCACAATTGTTCACATTGAGCGTAATGCCTTTTACCTTTAAACAGGCTTTCCCTCCAGACAGTTTGTACCCGTACGACTTGGGTCCTGTTGACACAAACTCGGTGATGTGTTGTCCAGCAGCGATTTCTCTGGTCAGCTCACCCAAGTAGTCACACAGTTCCGGATTCCACTCACCCTCCCGGCTCACAAAGATAACGGAATCTGTGTCGTGGTAGAGACAGCGGCCTTGCAAAGCATTTAGCAGATTGTATAACTCCAAGGGGACATAGGCGGTTGTAAAGCTAGTGATGAAAATGTTCGTGTTTGAGTGGCCTGTATAGTGGTGTTTAGTGTGTTTCCACGTAACACAGGCTGTGTTTTCATCAATAAACTCGCAGGCTGACACCTCATGATATGGCGTAAATAAGTACCTGAACAATTCATCGGGGTTTCTCACAATGGTGGTCTGTGGTAAATTGTCTCTTTGCCCATACTTGCCCCACAAACTGTTCAAGGCAATTTTTGAAAGCTGTCTTTTGGCCGGATTCTTTTTAATGTTGCCGGGGTCCAGCCGGACACCCTCTTTTTCATAATATTCGCGGATATATCTTTGTTGTTTCACAACATCTGTACACCACTCTGGAAACCCTGAAGCTTCCTGTTTCCCTTTCAGATGCAGTTTGATGTAGTCGGTTAAAAGATCGTGTGAGGCCTTTTCGAAATGCCAAATTTCGTAAATTTTACACACTCTATACCCCAGATCTAAGGCCATCTGTAATTCGGGGGTGCACCAGACACCAGTCAAGGCGCGATCTTCATCACCATGCTCACAGGGGGTGGTCTGTTTTGTTTCAGCACACGTACGACACAGTGTGAAAAACAGTTTTTTGTCAATTTTGGTTGGAAGAACTGGAAAGTACAAACGTCTGGGTGGGTAAACTTTCACCTTCGCTAAACCGAAATATCGTTTTAAATCTCCAAAGTTGTTATATATTATTCGGGGGTGCCCCAGTGGGTATTTTTTAGTTTTGTTCACAAACGGATACAGACTGGTGAAATCAAAGTAATGATTTTTTTCACCGGGCTGCGCTGTGTAATGCAAACAAATCGCATTTGTTCTCCTCCCAAAAAGCGACTCGCGAGGTTGCAGAGGCTCTGGTAACTGCGCAGCTGTTAGAAATTTAGCCAAACCCCCATTTTTAACAAGCGTGTCTCTGAACTCGTGCTCCCACAAAACACGCACGTTAAAACCTCTCATTTTGAGAAAATTAAATTTCACCATCGCCTTTCTGTACAAACAGCCAAAAGTAGTGTTTGTCAGCGGATTAAAATCGTTCTCACAATAACAAACGCTACAACCGTGAAAAAAGCAACCGTTGAACTCAAAGGCTGTCGGCACGCCGTCAATTACAGCCTAACCATCCAGAAAATTTGGGCCAACCTTGAACTCACCGGCCGTGGTTAACGCGTGTTGGATTTTAACGCGCTCTGTGTGTTCGATGTACATAAGCCATTGAATGCTGGGTGTAGAAAATCGTTTTTGCTGGCGGTGGTAATTGTCATGGGGTAGCAACGCAATCGTCTCTTCCTGTAAAAACATAAGTCTGAACATGGCCATGCAGACACTAGCGATGGTCACAAACTGAAAGGGGTCGATGCAGACAACGCAGGCGGCCCCTGACTCAGTCACGCGTGTCTGTCTGGTCATATTCATGACCTCGTCCCGAAACCTGATACAGCCTTCTCTTAGAATTGCCACATCCAACTGGCAGTAACCTTTCAACTCTCTCTGTAAGTTAAACACACTTCCCCTGCATTCTTCATACCAAACCAAAAACTTGGCTTTCTCGCTCGGCAGCATGTAGTTAACGCCGTTAAGTTCTGGCGGCGGCATCGGTCCGACATAATTTTGGTTTTCTGAAGTGTTCATCAAGTGTGGAAAATGACCCTTACACCCGGGGAACCCCATGGCAGCCGGCAGTTTGCTTAATTTCATAGGCAGAAAGTTTAAAGAATGGATAAATCTGATGTTCAGAGCTTTTACGGTCATACACATTATCTTGCCACCCTGATTAATTAGTTCAACGTCCATCTTTTCAGCTAACAACTGTCTGATCAGTAGGTAATTGTCATATCCCTTGCCATTGTGCGATATGAACATATGGTTTTTGAAACGTCTATCGATAAATTTACACACAAAATCCTTTAGACAAGTTTCACCATAAAATTCCCAGCTTCGTTTATTGTTAATATGAAGGGCATGGACGTAATTTGGTATGTGTGTCCCCGTTTCTTGCATGCATTCAAAGTCGAAAAAAATGTACTTGTTTGAAATTTTGGGGTTTTCCAAAGGCGGTATGTAGCACAAATGTGTGTCTGGGGTGTCGATCATGTTGTTACAACGCAAGCACAGTTTCTCTTTACATTTGTGACTTGCGAGGTTATAAACCCCACATTTCTCACAAAAGACCCTGCGCTCACACTTACACACACCTGTTGCCACATTCCGCAAGTGTCTCGCCAAACACTGAGAGCTACGACAAAAGACCTTACAGGCCGGGCAATTCTGAATTTCTGCATCAATTTCACAACACTGGGGATCTAAACAGGTTTTACAAGCTTTAACACAGGCGTGTGCGTTCTTGTGGCTATACGCCGCATGGCAGTTAGTGCAAAAATACGCCGCCCCCACAAAAGCTTTAATATTTAAAACCCCATAAAAATGCTCTTCATGCAGTAGAACAAAAAGTATTTTAGAATTTGGTGGTGTGGGCCCCATTGTAAAATATTTCCAATCACCCTGGTCGTGGTACAAAATTTTAATGACCACCTTTAAATGTTTTTCAAAAGCGGTAATGTCTGACAAACTAATTTTCCGATTCTCTGGAAAACCCAACTCTTTGTGCATTCGTTTAGCGCCCTGTAACATTTCCCCATCGGTACAACCCTCATTCAACAAACCGTACACACACCCGGCGAAACACAGATTACCGCCCGTGTAATGTAAGTCGATAAGGTGCGCTTTTTTCTGAGCAATTACCCGGCTGTACAGAACGGATTTAAATCTTCGGCGGGCACCCCCCTGCATATTCCTAACTATCGTCACCACTAAGCGGAGGCTGTTATCGGTGAGAACCTCTGTGTGGCTCTGTAAGAGGTCCGAGATGTGGCTAAAAAAATCGGCAGCATTTAATTCTCCGGGGTGTCTCCTGCGTGAGAACAAGGGTTTGTTAAAACCACCCGCAGTCAAACGCAGCTGAACAAAATCATTCACCCCGATGTTTGGAGAAAGTTCATCCAATATTCTCTGGACTGCACCATGCACAGCGTCTATAGCCTGTACATACGAGGTTATTCTGTCGAGATTAACAAAACGAAATTCTTCATGGTGCTCTGTTGCTCTAAAATTATTATAAGACCTGTTATAACTACGTATACGCTCCAGGAAAACTAAGGGGTCTCTATTCGCCCCTGCACCGCCACCAACCTGATTCAGATCGTTCAGTACAACCGGTTCTCGGTTACCGACATCCTGTTCTGCTACAACAACCTCGGGCCTTAAGTTATTTTCTACCACGGCATTCTCATTGCGTGGTTCGGGCGGCCCTTGGGAAATCTGATGCCTATCTCTGAATCTTTGACGACACAACAAACATGCTTTTGCCAGTTTAATTCTTTTATTTATGTACAAACGCTTGCTGTTGGCAAGCGCTTGGTCTTTTAAACACTTTTTAGACTGCATGTTTAGTCATTTATCACCGGGGATTTGCACCAATGAAGCATGAAATATCATCATCATGGTCTGAAATCCTGAGCTTAGAGCGGCATCTTCTGTAGAAATTATATCTAAGAGGTTAGCGGTGAGAACCTGGATCTGTTTTGGAAACAAGGTCTGTACACCGGCTAAAACCGCTCTTAGACGCTCTAAAGCTCGTTTTTTGGACATCTCATTAGTAATCGCCGTTGATAGTGACTGTGTTATACCGCGCACTGAATCTAGCACATCATCCAACACCAAGTCTTTAGGCGCGTTATGATTTCTCTCCGCAGGCTTGACACGTCTGGCTTTGGTCAGCGTCTTAACAGCCATCTCCGATGCAGTCACCACCTTAGGGTCCGACGTTTCCGCCACATTTCTTTCGCCGCTCGTCGATACAGCGGCTGTGTGAAAAATAAAAGACTTTTTATTACCACGCCAATGCTCCACATCTCAAATCAGAAAACTACGCGGTGATAAAAATAAAAGACTTTTCAACACAACAATCAATGAAATCTAAACTGTCAAAATCAGAAAACTACGATAACTATGATAAAAACGCCACACATGTGGCGCATCCTTACACACAGGGCTGCGGGTGAATGGAACAAGTTACCCGGACATGTTGTTACACCGGTTTCCTTTACGGCTGTGGTGGCGCTAACACTTTTTTAACACTCCCAAACAGAAAACTACGCGAAGTAGGATCTTTCAGCGAATTAACATCCTAACAAAAGAAGTAACGTTTGCCGTAAGTGGATCATAACACATCTTGACCACGCTTAAATTATATTAACCTTTGCTTGTTGATTTCAGACGTTTTGAGCTCGTTGACCCAGTTAACGTGTTGGCGTGTCGCAGTTTATTTTTTGAAGGTCCGGGGTCTGCACGGAGTGGGAAAATACCATTAGTGAAAGAACTCAACACCGCAAATTACCAAAAAACGGTAGGGGGTTTTATTATAGACACGTTTAAATGGCCATGCTAAAAGAATGTTTTATATAATACCGACCTCTTCTCTCAGGCGATCTGATAATATGCCCCGCACCCTCTGGTATGGCGTGAACATCTGCATGTGTCTCCACAAGGTTTTGCGGTGGGATTGTAAACCCCAAACGAGGTTTTTTAAATGTGTAGCGACTTGTCCCTTCGCCCGCGTCTGTGGAATAGACACATACGAGTTTTGGTGTGGAGTATATACCCCGGTGTCTTTAAGACTCACATGGTCGTAAAGCGTTATTCAAAACATTGTCGTAAATACTCACCAGTGTTGGGCTGTGCGGTAACTGGCCTTTTTACAGCTGTGGTTTTCGGGGCTAATGGAAATGAATGGATACACACAGTCACGACCACATTATGGAGCAACTCCCTGGTAATTCCATTATAATAATTCAATATTGTCTAGTATACAAATATTATACAACGTTTTTTAACTATAGCAAACATGAGACATGCACCGTGACGTTGTAATTGTCTCACAAAAAGCCGGATATACATACCGCTGAAATTCGTGGAGTCCTGGCCTTCGTCTACCAAGTCGAGCAGTGTTAAGTCTGTAAATAGAATATCTTCAGACTGTTGAAATTGATTGGCGTGATCCATTCTGACGAGTTAGGCGATAACGTGAGACTGTAAGAAATGGAATGCAGCCAAAACTTCGCCTGTTAAACCGCTGGTACTTATACACAAACCGATAAACTCTTCTAAGAAACCCCCCACATAAAACCATTAATCTTCGGTATCGTTGGGTGTGCACGTACTGGGCTGTAGAAATTAAGAAACATTTTAGAAAACGTTTTAGTCCGTTATAATGTTAAAATCTATATTATTTTAAGACATACAACGGTGTCTAAATTTCATAGCTGTTAAACGTGGTGAAAATGTGTCGCGGTGTCTGTGTTTGATTCACCAACAGACCGCTAATAATATTATCAAACAAAATGTTTTTTATTAACGCTATAAGAAAATGTATCTGTTCTTTATAGGCATGTGTTCACAAACCAAGCTTGACGTTTTGAGGTTTTATTTTTTAATAATGTTAAGAACATTTTTGCGTGAAATACATGGTGTGCTTGTAAATTAGAAAACTTTACATGAATTCAAAATGTTTGTAAACTTTTCCCTGGGGGTTTCTCCCACCACTCTGCATTCCAGAGCCTTTAAGTAACCCCTACACACCGACCGTCTCCAACAACATCACAAATTATCTCTACTGGGAAACAATTTTAGAACATTAGGACCAATCCGTTAAAGTATGAAAAACAACACCCCATCATTTGTTGTCTGTTAATACCTTAAAGACTTTTACGCTTGCGCTGTGTGGAAATTTATCTCAAACTTTCGAAAAAGCTGTCGCGAATGTGATATTAAAAATAAAATGTGTCTTATTACGTTATTTTAACAACTTTAAGACCAACCCCGCGTGTTTAAAATTTATTTTCTGGGGAAACACATCATTTGTGTTTGCGTTACGTGTTAATACTTTAAAACTTATAAACTGATAAGTAAATAAAGACCGTTATAATGTTAAAATCTATATTATTTTAAGACATACAACGGTGTCTAAATTTCATAGCTGTTAAACGTGGTGAAAATGTGTCGCGGTGTCTGTGTTTGATTCACCAACAGACCGCTAAGAATATTATCAAACAAAATGTTTTTTATTAACGCTATAAGTAAATGTATCTGTTCTTTATAGGGACGTGTTCACAAACCAAGCTTGACGTTTTGAGGTTTTATTTTTTAATAATGTTAAGAACATTTTTGCGTGTGTAGCGGTGAGGCTTATTAATAAGGCAGAATTAAGTGTTTCTGAGCTTTCCCAAATTAGGCCTAATTTCTCTGTTCATCTCTGTGGTGCAGCCACAGAGAAAGAATTCATGCAAGCTGATTTAAGATGTTTTCTTGTGATAAGAAACCAGCTCCCAAAGGGGGATGCACTTAGCTAAGCCTGGCTATCATAATCAATGGTCATCCATTGGCGCCTATCTGTCTAGGGAGTGGACATCTGGATTGCATTCCTAAGTGTCAGGAGTAAGTGACTCATATCTCACCTTGATCAACCAATCAGGGACTGGTAGGGCCGAGTAACCCACGTGGGACTCTGATGCCCATGGAACTTTCAGCCAATCAATGAGCTGAAGTTCCTCCAGGTAAAAACAGGCAACACAGAGATTCAACAAGATTCAGTAAGATTCTGGAGAGGATTCTGTGGACTGTTCTAAAGGGAATTCAAAGGAGAATTCCAGGGCAGGACGGCCCAGGAGCAGAAGGCTCCCAAGGGCAGGACATCCTCGCAGCGCGCCTCCTGACCATCCTGAGACTCAGCCCGGACAACCACGGAACGGCCAGTGTGTCTGAGTGCCAGAACTTTCCTTTGTTCTAAGAGTCTAGAGTGGAGGTTGCCAGAGAGTAACCAGCAGCAGGCCTCGTGAACAGGTCAGAACTGTGGACAGCTGAATCGCTATTCAGAACTAGCTCTTCATCAGGAACGAACCGGTCCTCTTCCTGACTTGCTGGGACCCACAGTCATCTTTTCTCCTGTGCACAAACTTAACTAGCAGGCCAGTGAGCATCAGCAGCACACCGTCGCAAGCCGCACAGCACAGCCTGGCACCGAGCCAGAGAGCGCGGATTGGACAGCAACAGCCTGCAACTGTTTCTTTGTGCCCGCAGGAGATCTGAATCCCCAGAGATTGGATGAGTATTCAACTTCAATACATTACAGCTCGAGAATTCAATTGTTATCCCAACCAGTTGATATCAATTTAATTCCTAAGGGTTATGTACTTGTTCGAGTATCTAATGTAGAAGTTATAACCAAGTTCATTTACGAAACGGTCTAAATGAATGATATACGGAACGTATGTCCTCTTGATATGTGTAACTCTTTGTAACTGACTGAATATATACCTTTTGTATTCTGATAACCCTCTCGATAAGATCTGTTAGGTTTAATGCATATTCTATGTATTAATAAATGTATCCTCGTGTATTAGTACCTGTGTGTGCGCGTTGTTTGAGTTATGTCGCATGGTTGGATTCTAAAGCCATCAAAAGAATCAACTTTGTGATTTACTGCTACAATTAATAATTGTCTCAGTAAATGCCCAAACCCTACAGAACTGGTGCCTTCAGAGAGCCAGTTTTCTTACATATTTGGCGTCCCTGAACGGCTATGAATCACTACATTATTCGGCGTCCCTGGGTGGGCGTGGCAAGACTGAAATGAGTCAACCAAGCGGAATAATTCATATAAAACGCCGCGGGTTTCATACATGACAATACAGTGTGCTGAAAGCCGAAAGGAAAAAAAGTTCCCCTTGCTCTTTAAGCAGTGCTTGATTGTTTTGTGATCTTTTGCAATCTACCGGGTTGATTGCATACTTGATCTTGTGGTTTTCTGTGGTAAAACTGTGATTTCGTACTTAAAAGTAATACTCTTTAAGTTTAACGATGGTTGCTAAAAGGTCTGAATTCGAGTCGCTATTAAGCACTCTCTCTAGCAGCGACAGGTCTGACCACGATCTCTTCCATATCTCCGTCAGCGGAGAAGCTAGAAGGATAAATCTCCATTCTCTGAGAGAGCTAGCGAAGGACATAGAGAGATTTGACCCGGCAGTGTCAGAGAATAATATCAATAGTTATATTCAGGACCTCAGGTATAACCTGCAGTACCTGCCAAACGCCACAGAACAGGAGAAAGTGTTTCTGGTCAGGAAAACTACCAGCAGAGCTGTACATGAGTGGATGGCTAGGCAGATGAAAGAAGTCTGTAATGACTTTGAGCAGCTATGTCAAGCACTTATCGAAGAATACAGTGCGTTTATTGACCCGACTGCCGCGATAGCCGCCGCTCTTAACATTAAGCACGAGAGAGCAGAGTCCCCTCGCGAATATTACGAGAGACTTAGACGAACTTATTTTGCAGGGCGAAATGATGAGGGTTGCGAAGAGAACACACATTTCAAGGGTTTATTCATTGCGAATCTCCACCCATCAGTCAGAAATATGATCTTAATGCATACAGATGCACACACCATGAAAATGACTGATATTAAGAGATTCGTGCAGAAAGCCTGGGAGTATGATGTCCAAAGTCGCTCTGAGAAAAAAGCTGTTAAAGCGACTGTGTTCGCCGTCAGAGCCGGCAGGGTTAACTCCCTCCTGCTCGAAGGAGCACAGGTTCCTGAGCTGGCTAAGCCCCGTTCCAAAGCACTCACACAGGACCGCACCCAGCGTCCTAAGTGCCATGAGAACACGGGGGGAGGGAAAGGGCTAGATAAAGCTGAACAAAAGGATTCAGTAGCCACCCGCCTGGCCAGGCTTGAACAAGCTTTATTAAGACAGGGACAACCGCTCCCCAAGGCTGCCGGAAACGTGAATGAGCTGATACTCTCCACTGGAGGAGGCGGAGACCCGCCCCCTCTCCCTCCCTCAGTCTATCTGATTGAGCGGAAGAGTTCCTGCCTGGATAAGGTCAGCCACTCCCAAGCGAGTGCTGACTCCACCCCTGAAGTCACAGAGCAGGCAGTAAAACAGAGAGGAAAAGCAGGAAGCTTTTACCTCAAGGCTGCCATGGGAGATGTCTTACCCAGTGAGACACTGATTGACACTGAGGTTGAAAGGTGTTTGATGTCACACGGCAAGCTCAAACGGGTAGAAAAAGAAAAGGGCATGCGACTCAGAGAGGAACCTTTGGTGGATCACCAGAAAGGCAAAGTGTGGAAACAGGTCAAGGCTCCTAAGTCTTCTGTACAGAAGGAAAGGGGGGCCAAGAGGCAGACTGTGCTCACACAGTGCCCACCGAACACAGAAGCCCATGCGGAGATTCCTTCTGTTCCCTCTGGACAAGAAATAAAAATATTTTCTTGTTCCCCGAATATACAGGGAAGTCGTGTCCCGGCCGAGGTCTCAACAGCCTCCCTGCCACAGGAGCGGTGCTCCAAGCAGCCGCCTGATCCACCAGGTAAAGCACACACCTTTTACATCCCTAAAGAGGAGCAGATCTCCCCACCTGGCGATGAAAAGGAGCTTTCCCTGTGCACCCTGGCACCCAAGAGGGGTCAGGACCACCACCCCGCAGTGGTGGAAAGGATCCAGATGGCAGGAGAGCAGGTTGGTGATGTAGCCCCCACCCTTAGCCCTGAGAGGTCCTCTATTAGTGAGGATCTGCTTGAGCAGCTGTCACAGGGCCACCGCCAGGTGCCCCTGGTGCAACATTCACAGGTTAGACAGGAGGTCCAGCTGGACGCTGAGACTACTGCGCTGTGGACACACCTGATCCCAGATGCTGATTCCCTCTGCTTTGACCCAGGGAACCTGCAGTCAGGTAACATTATTTCTCACGACTACCAGGTAGTGAGTGAGACTGACCTGATTGTTCCTGCCTCAACGGCAGGGTTTCCAACACACTCAGTCCCCCAGAAGGGACAGGGAATGAAAGCCGAGCCGGTTTTCTTACAGCCACCAGCTCAGTCTGTCAGTCTGAGTCTGACCAACAGTGGTTCAGCCAGACTGGAGCTGGATGGTCAAGTCACCCGCCTGCCAGTGCAGGACATCGCAAAGAGAGGTGTCAGAATCCCCGCCTGCACTGACATGGGCCTGGTGAGTGATAGTAAGTTCAAAGACAGTGAACTAGCTATCCCAGTGCTGGGGCAGCTCCCTGAACCCCTAGCGAGGGAAGGGGGGAGCGAGCAGGTGTCCTACACCTACCCCCAGCAAACGATTGGAAACATGCCGATAGAGGGATTCCTCAATCAGGAAGTGTGCAGGGTGGACCTGAACAGTGAGAATAGGATAACAATCCCAGATCACTCAGGTGCTCCAGATGACCACTCAGCCGAGGGTCAGGCATGCTCCACCACTGCACCACCCCCTGCAGGGTTCCTAGAGCACAGGCATGAACAAATCGAAAAAGCAAATGCCCTGGAAAAGGAGGAGCAGCATCAGCAGCTGCGTCAGATCTCCCCAGATTTCCAGGATGTTGGTGCCCAAGATGCCACATGGCATACTGAGAAAGACACCATGTACACGCTGCACCAGCTTAGAAAGGCAACAGTCACTCAGAAGGAGATGACTGGGATCAGCCACCCGAAAAGACTTTTGGGAGGACTGATTGCTGCCGCCACTGTTGCACGTTTGCTTTTTCTGGTAGGTTTGTGTGCTACTGGCACTCTCACCCTGACTGCCCCAAGAAGGCAGGTGTCAGAGAGGCCAGAGGGTAGTGACAGACTGTATCGACAGCAGCAAAAGTTGGAAAGCTTAGGGAAAACCCTACAGGCAACTTCCTATGCAACAGGGTTAAACCTTATTCCCCAAACAGTGGACATGATTGTTGGTGTTATACAGTGGGTTTATGCTTGTGTGCAACAGGCCAGAATGTTGACACAAGACCTGTTAAGGGAGTTTAGTGCCACTGTGGCCAGTCTAGCCATGGCACAATTCCCAACCCACTTGATTCCACTCTTCTCAGTAGAGGAGTATGTGACATTAACCCCATCGCTCATAGCTCACCCAGAAGGCAATCCAAGATTGAATTCAGTTCCAAGTCTTGAGATGGGTATGGCTACCAAAGCTATCCATTGGCTGTGTCTAAACGATTCACCAATGAAGGGTGTAAAGCTACTAACGAGCAGAGGGAGGTTAATGGACCCCATGAAGAGCAGGTGGGAAGTAAATGGCTGGTCAGCACACCACATTTAACTGACACTATGACTTGTGACGGGCATGATACAGCTACCGCAATGCAGCTACCTAATCAAACAGTTTTCCTGTAAGTTCCCGAGGAGGCCATAGTACAGCATGGTAACTTAACACTGTACGGTCTGGAACCAGACGATATAAGACCAAACTTGAGGTCTTGGATGCCTTCAGGTGCCACACTATTGAATTGGATAGAAATCCAAGAAACAGTAAGCCCTGAAGAGGTACAGGTAGTTAGTTTGCTTTAATGGAACAAACCTCCAAACCACCCTAGCAGATACCCAACACAGGTGTTGTGGTTTATCGGAGGGCTGGGAACAGGAACCGTTGTTATTGTAACACTACTGCCGGGTAGTTGGATCATGACTGACAGTGTACTCTGAATGCTGTACTCTCGCATCAAGATGTACTCTGGGTAGCATGAATGAGTCAAAGGTACTGTAGCATGTCAAAAGAAAGGAAGTGACTTCTCCCCAAATATCTACTACAGAGGTATCAGATATTGACAGTGAACTTCCTGATGTGTAATTCCTAGACTTAGATAATGTCTCCTACCGTGTTTATACATACTCCAGATGTTATTCATCCTGTTTGTATCCAATGCTGGTTCCGGTATGAATTCTCGAGGAGTAATGCAGACATTTAAGATTAATGTTCTAATGGCAAGGGACATCACTTAACTCTGTTTTGTTTTGAAGGCAACAATGCCTCGGGACCTCGTGGCCTTCAAAAAGGGGGGATATGTAGCGGTGAGGCTTATTAATAAGGCAGAATTAAGTGTTTCTGAGCTTTCCCAAATTAGGCCTAATTTCTCTGTTCATCTCTGTGGTGCAGCCACAGAGAAAGAATTCATGCAAGCTGATTTAAGATGTTTTCTTGTGATAAGAAACCAGCTCCCAAAGGGGGATGCACTTAGCTAAGCCTGGCTATCATGATCAATGGTCATCCATTGGCGCCTATCTGTCTAGGGAGTGCGAGTTGGACATCTGGATTGCATTCCTAAGTGTCAGGAGTAAGTGACTCATATCTCACCTTGATCAACCAATCAGGGACTGGTAAGGCCGAGTAACCCACGTGGGACTCTGATGCCCATGGAACTTTCAGCCAATCAATGAGCTGAAGTTCCTCCAGGTAAAAACAGGCAACACAGAGATTCAACAAGATTCAGTAAGATTCTGGAGAGGATTCTGTGGACTGTTCTAAAGGGAATTCAAAGGAGAATTCCAGGGCAGGACGGCCCAGGAGCAGAAGGCTCCCAAGGGCAGGACATCCTCGCAGCGCGCCTCCTGACCATCCTGAGACTCAGCCCGGACAACCACGGAACGGCCAGTGTGTCTGAGTGCCAGAACTTTCCTTTGTTCTAAGAGTCTAGAGTGGAGGTTGCCAGAGAGTAACCAGCAGCAGGCCTCGTGAACAGGTCAGAACTGTGGACAGCTGAATCGCTATTCAGAACTAGCTCTTCATCAGGAACGAACCGGTCCTCTTCCTGACTTGCTGGGACCCACAGTCATCTTTTCTCCTGTGCACAAACTTAACTAGCAGGCCAGTGAGCATCAGCAGCACACTGTCGCAAGCCGCACAGCACAGCCTGGCACCGAGCCAGAGAGCGCGGATTGGACAGCAACAGCCTGCAACTGTTTCTTTGTGCCCGCAGGAGATCTGAATCCCCAGAGATTGGATGAGTATTCAACTTCAATGCATTACAGCTCGAGAATTCAATTGTTATCCCAACCAGTTGATATCAATTTAATTCCTAAGGGTTATGTACTTGTTTCGAGTATCTAATGTAGAAGTTATAACCAAGTTAATTTATGAAACGGTCTAAATGAATGATATACGGAACGTATGTCCTCTTGATATGTGTAACTCTTTGTAACTGACTGAATATATACCTTTTGTATTCTGATAACCCTCTCGATAAGATCTGTTAGGTTTAATGCATATTCTATGTATTAATAAATGTATCCTCGTGTATTAGTACCTGTGTGTGCGCGTTGTTTGAGTTATGTCGCATGGTTGGATTCTAAAGCCATCAAAAGAATCAACTTTGTGATTTACTGCTACAATTAATAATTGTCTCAGTAAATGCCCAAACCCTACAGAACTGGTGCCTTTCAGAGAGCCAGTTTTCTTACATATTTGGCGTCCCTGAACGGCTATGAATCACTACACGTGAAATACATGGTGTGCTTGTAAATTAGAAAACTTAAAATTTATTTTCTGGGGAAACACAACATTTGTGTTTGCGTTGCGTGTTAATACTTTAAAACTTATAAACAGATGTGTGAATACTTTTCGCGCTCGATAAATCGGGGGGGGGGGGGGGTCATCACAACCAATTGAAAAATGTCTTGTGTTATGTAGGCGTGTTACACCATTGGCGCATATTCTTAAACGCTCCGGCCTGACAGGGTCGCAGTGCGTGCTTGGAGCTGTCAGACACCGCAGAGGTGCTGAGATGGCTTCTTTGTGTGAAGAAACAACGGGGTCCGCTACTCTACAAAGTGAAGAGGTAGGCGGCTAAAATATTTTTCTGATCGTGCTTGTATCGGTGCTTAGCGTATGTCATTTTAATACTTGGTCTTCTTTTTAGCAAAACCCGACCCCACCCTCTACACCCTGTGACAGCGGCGGGGGTGTGAGTTCAGCTGGGGTACCAGATGTTGAAGAACTGCCGGGTGCTAGCGATGATGCCACGCTACAAATGGTAAATATTAACGAAAAACCTTAGCTCACAAGCGCGTTAAATGCTCGATATTTTAGGTACAAAGCATGTCTATTTTGTTCAGCCTTCCTTTTCTTTTTCCTTTAATAGAATAAAGAGGATGTGGACGGGTCAATCTTCAGCCTACCGGCACATGTGAATGTCTCGTGTCTATGCTTTTGTGTTCCCCCAAATGTTAATAAAGCTGATGCCTATGTCCCTAATGAGCCCGATGTTATGCCCCAGATTGTGAAAGCAGTAGTTTATTGCATTTTCAAACACTGTTTAAAGGGGGTCCTGGTTGATGACTGCCCGGCCTGTCTGATTGACCATCCCGGGCAGCGGGGTCACACATGCCTGTCTGGCGGCTACACAGATGGGTCTGAAGACGTGACGTTTGCCGCTTTAGAAATTTATAAGTCTCTCAGTTTAGCCCGAATTTTATCGGCTGTTCTGTACACCGCCCGGTGCCTGGGTTCGTACACCATTACAAATGACACTGAGCGGCGCATAAAACAGTTGCTAAAAAATATAATTGAGGACAGCTCCCCATACGAGCATGTACACACCACACTTGAACAGCTGGATGGAAAATTAGTAGACGTGACTTTTGATGAGTTGCAAAAGAATCACTATTCTTATTTTTACAGACGCAAAAAAAAAGATCTATGTAAAATGTGAATAATTAATAATAATAATAATAATTATAATAATTGCTTACACTTATATAGCGCTTTTCTGGACACTCCACTCAAAGCGCTTTACAGGTAATGGGGACTCCCCTCCACCACCACCAATGTGCAGCATCCACCTGGATGATGCGACAGCAGCCATAGTGCGCCAAAACGCTCACCACATATCAGCTATAAGTGGGGAGGAGAGCAGAGTAATGTAGCCAATTCATAGAGGGGGATTATTAGGAGCCCATGATTAGTAAGGGCCAATTGGAAATTTGGCCAGGATGCCGGGGTTACACCCCTACTCTTTTCGAGAAACGCCCTGGGATTTTTAATGACCACAGAGAGTCAGGACCTCGGTTTTACGTCTCATCCGAAGGACGGCGTCTGTTTACAGTATAGTGTCCCCGTCACTATACTGGGGCATTAGGACCCACATGGACTGCAGGGTGAGCGCCCCCTGCTGATCCCACTAACACCTCTTCCAGCAGTAACCTTAGTTTTTCCCAGGAGGTCTCCCATCCAGGTACTTACCAGGCTCACACCTGCTTAGCTTCAGTGGGTTGCCAGTTGTGAGTTGCAGGGTGATATGGCTGCTGGCAGAATGGTGATTGATCTAATAGGCAGAATGGTGATTGATCTGATGATTGCCCACTAGCTGCAATGTTATGAGAGCTTGCAACAGCACTCATCCAAATACTCTCAGATGATGGAGGTTATCATAGTGCAATGATGACGACCAACCGGTCCATTGGTGCAGTGACCCAGAACGGCTGAAGGGGGTATTCGGCACTGCTCCAAATGCCCTTTCTATGCAATACAGGTGTCACAGTGGTGCAGGTGTCTGGTACATCAGCTCACGTGCAAACCCTAATGAAGGTGCCAGAGCATTTTAGTGACTCTGCAGTGACCTTCTCCACAAGGGCCATGATAAACTTCCAGAAGCCAGAGTCTTAAGACAGCAGGCAAACCTATTTACCAGAGCCCTTCTCCTGATGCAGGGTACACCATGTGCCTCATCAGTATGGCTTGGTCCAATCTTAGGGACCTTAGAGCCTTGAGTTAAAGAGGTGTCCTGTCAATTCTTCCCATGTGGGCCATCTTCCGTCTGCCATCAGAAAAGGAAGCCTGGGGGGTTCGACAGTGTGTATTCCAAAATACAGCGTGTTTTGCACAGAACCTGTGGTAACACCATCCCGCTGATTACGCAGGCACATTTTTTTTTGCCTGCGTAAGACGGTGGTGGTTACGTGTAGCGAACTAATTTTCCGCACCAACATTTAATTGTTGAATGCAAACAGGAGCCAGTAACGCATGTGTGCTGTGTTGTTTCACTGTTTGAAAACCCCCTGTTGAAATAAAGCGGTTCACATTTCACATACTTGCAAACTGGAGTCTGTAACTTGTGTAAAAAGTGCTGTTGCGCTGTTTCGGTGTTTGAAAACCCACTGTTGAAATAAAGCGGTTCACATTTCACGTGGTGTTTGTCCTGCGAATTCTTTCCGTGAGACTTTACGCAGTCAGTGTGTGTGTGTGCTTGCACCCCTGCTGCTTTGGAGACATGGCTTGTGCAGCATATAAGCAGCCTGGCCGGACAACCACTCGGCCACCCGGCCGCGGCTGGCGCCGCTCACACCCCGGGATCTCGCGGCCCGCAACAGACTCCCCGCGCCGCCGTAACTACCCGATTTCCTAGGGTTATAATAGAGCGCACTCAACCCCGCGGCAGACATGGTCCCCTTCCAAACCAATACACACTTGCACACACCTAAAGCGAGGGATGCGCCGCTTTGGGACCCTGAGGCGCCGGACCGACCGGCCAGGGGGAGGCGGGAGTTCCGACCCACACCATTGGCTCCTGAGGGGGCGGGACATGCACAAATAACAACACGCCATTGGATGGCAAGGGGGCGGGACAACCAAACACCGCGGATGACCATTGGCTGGAAAAGGGGGGCGTGGTACCTGTCAAAAGTTTGACGAAAGGTGTTGCTTTATACTACTGCCATGTACTGTAGTACTCTGCATTGTGTAATAATAGTTTATTTTAAAGGGGAACTAGAGAAACTAGGAACTAGATAAATCAATAAAGGCTTTTCTTCTAGAATTAATAAATGCACATCCTGTTCACTGGCGTAATTAAATCCACACTGAGCAATCTCCAATATGTTCAGAACTTGAGAGCCAGAATCCTGATCAGACTGCATTATGCCTGTCTTCAAGTCCTCACACTGGCTTCCTATGAGGTTTCCAGTCAACTTCAAAATTCTCATTCAGTACCTATCTGGCTTATTATTTGTCTATTCCCCACCTTGCAACCTTCGTCCATCTGACAGGTCTAGATGTCCTCAAGAACATCTACATTCTGTGGGTGACAGGGTCTTCTCTAGCTGCACCCCAGAGCTCTGGATTTGTTTCCATAGTGATACCAGAGTCACCTACCCTGAGTGCATTTAAATCTAACCTCAGAACCTTTCTTTTCAGAAGACTTATTTAGTGTCTGTATCTGCTTCATTTTCTAATTTCGGGAGCTCTTCTAACTGCTTGTCTTTCTTATATGTATTTACTTTGCAATATGTGGTCCTTATAACTGTTTTTACAGCTACTGTATTGCTTTAAGATGCTACTTTTAAAGGTGCTATATAAATATCTACAAATATCTAAATATAACAAAATATCTATGTTTATGTCTTTAGTGGTTTCATTAGTGACAAAGGCTAAACTTTCTTGGAAAAATGTATTTTATGTGTTGCAAAAAACTGACTGGCTTTAACAAAATATATTTACAAATCCTTTCGCCTGGCAATCTACCTGAATGCCCAACTATTTGAGAAGCTCTCAATGAAACCGTGTTTGCTATTAATTCATATAAGGCTCTCTGACAAAACTGCTGTTTTTTATGTGTGCTAATTTTCTGACTATCCCATCAAACCTTCATACTCATGCCAGAAATGCACCTGATTATTCACGCCCTCACTCTCTACCAAATCTTTTTTATGTTTCCATATTCTTTTTTAACACACACCTTTCTGTGATTTTTTTTGGTATGTCTAATCTTTTGCAAGTGTTCCTGCATCCCTCTTCTGCTCTATGTCTAGTCATGGCTTTTTTCTGTTGGCTTATTTCAAAGTAACACCTGCTCCATTTCTAAAACTTTTTGCTCATGTCCATTTTTGTATTGTTAAATTTATTGACACCTCTAGCACTATAACGTCCTAAATTTTCATTTGCCTCAATTTGTAGACTGAATTTTAGTTTAAGCCTTAAAAAGCTTATGTTTTCTCTATCTTTTGTTTCTTGTCCTACAACTGTTATTATTGATCACCAAATTATTGCACTTGACATGACTTCTTTCATTCACCCTTTCCTGAACCTCTATGACAAGCAGAGATAGTGCTGTCTCCAGTGCGATCTTTTGCAGCTGAAATTTCACTGTTTAAACGAATAAGAAATTCGATTGTTCATAAATCGATTAAAATGCATAATCTTTCCATGTGTAATGTCATTAGAAAGTTCAAGAAGCCCCTGCTTTGTACCACTTAGTCCGGATTGTGGTCCCCGACGACCACGCCGGTCTCCCCAGCCTCCACTTTTTTTAAAAGATAAACGCAAGATAAACAACTTTTTTTTTTCAAACCACTCCACAAATTTTCTCACATGCACGTATTCTCCAATATCATTACAACAAAACCATAAAGTTTGTTTCCACAGATGTGACACTATTGTGCAGTAAACCAATACATTTATGAACTAGCAGAACCCCAATAAAAACACCGGGCCAGCACAGCATGTCAATATCATACATTTTTACCAACAAAACCGCAAAAGCAAAAACCAGCAAAAAAAATATATATCCCATGTTTTACCTTATTCTGAAGCATGATATATATCCAAAGTAACCCAAACTAGTTTATCTTCAGACCTGGAGGCTACTGACCGTTATTGCCTGTGTTGTAAATAGTAGTAAATGTTTGAAGCAGGACCGCAGATCTGATTGGTAAAAAGCTCCGTCATTCATTGTATTTTCAGCCATTCAGAGCCCTTAGGGGTTAAGACTTCCTCTAGAAGCCTCCTGTTCCACCTGCCTTTTAGCTGTCAATCATTGACTCAGAAGGGGTAATCGATCAGTTTTTTTATCAGTTTCTTATCAGTGCTCCTTTTTTTCACACCAGAAGGCAACTCTGAGGTTTTTTTTCATTGCATAACAGCAGATAAAGGCTCTCTAGCAGTGTTTAAAGATTTTTATAGCAATTGCAATGGTTTTTATTCTTATTATTTTCAATATTTTTATGATTTTTTATTATAGGTGTGAAATTTCATTCCAGGTCCAATCTTCACAAAACATGATGTAGAATTTTTTCTAATTGATCAATTAGTCCCAGAGTTTTATCCAAGCTAGTAGTCACCTAGAACAAGGTTTTCAAATCATTCCCAGGCCTTTTTACATGCATATAGTTGAAAAATCTGACCTCTGAAGACCAAAAAAACTTTTTTGCCTGCTGTTTTTTTTTTGGGGGGGGGGTTCATATGTTTGTCTGCTGAGTGGACACATTAAGAAATATAAGCTTTTTGACTGTTCACACTCAAAGCCAAGGGTGTTAGCTTCAATTTAAGACCTGAACCAGGCTCCTGCTATGTTCTGCTGCTGAGATAGAACAAATGTTTAAGGGGAGGAAATTCAAGGCGGACATTGGCTAAATGTGTCACTGGGAATAACAGGTTAACGATGGTTTCAAATATAAAACTAACTGGTGAGAGTGCTATGTTTAATGATAATTAAAAGATTTCAAGTTAAAAGAAATGATTTACATTCCATTATTAAGTTTTAAAGGCAGACACGCTCAGTGCCATAAACACTGCGCTGCAGAACGGTGTCCTTAAGGCGCTGCCTCTTCTCTGACTGAGCTCAGTGGGTGGTGCACTTTCTCTTTAACCTGCTAATTCGTTTTACACCACGGGAAGACAGGAGAATGTGATTATACTGCATCTGTACAAAATGCGTGTTGCGTTTACAAAATTAAAGTGTTCCAAATATTTAATTAAAAAGTTAAAAAACACAGCTTACACAAATATTTTATTTGAATATAGAATATAGAAAATAGAATTTCGTGTTTTTAACTAAACCCGTTTTATGGGTTTTAAAATCATGCAATGTCTACAGTATTTGAGGCAAACACGTTATTGTTTCCTATTTTTTATTTTCTTTAAAATTAAAAGAATCAGTTACCCATTGTTGTAAAATGTAAATGTAAAATGTTACATTTTTATGTTTTTAAAAGACTTCAGAAGGCTTCAACTGATGCCTAAAAATACAGCATAATGCCTTCTCGTGTTATGAAGTCACTTGCACCTGGGATCTGCTTTATTCAAACTAAGGTTTCTAAAAATGCAACCACGTACAGAGGTTCCTAAATTAATATCATTTATGACCTCTAGACACATTATGCTCTTCATGCTCAGCTACAAAAATTTCCCTTTAGTTGTAAAATTCCATATCAATATTCAATATTAAGCGGATTTAAACATGCACAATAGAGAGATTAAATGAAGCAATATTTTCACTAACAACCAATGCACCACTAGTGCCGCCTGACAGTCATTTTGACCAGCCAATCACGTACTGCGGTGGATAACATAGAGAACTGTAGATAATTTTGCGCTGTACGGTGTTGTACCGTGCATTTTGAATGGCTGCATCTAGGCAGTGCTAGAGAATTGTGCTAGAGTGTTCTCAGAACGCCTACAATCCTACCCTAAACTTCCGAATGGTCAGAATTTACAGACAGCTATTTCTACATCAGGTCAGCTTTTCCATAAATGGTTAATTTGACGACAGGTTAAAAATTTCATTTCACACTGCAGTGTAATGGAAAATGAAATGCTTGTAGTTTGAATATAACTCATCCAAGCAGAGTAACACATTGGTGGTTCAGCAATAGAATTCTTGCCTGCCAAGTGAAAAGTCTGGGTTTGATTCCTAGCCAAAGCTTAAGCTGTACTTTTAACAAATTCCACAATGGGGTACCATAAATAATCTTTCTCTATCATAAAATACAATAAATAAATGTCTACTGTATTATAGTTTATATCAATACACATACATATTTATTTATTTTTCCCCAACATATTTATTGTTCCTGTTGTCTACATTGTGTGGTGTTGTCTGTTGTACTGTGTATGACCCGAGAGATCAGCACGACTAACAATTCCAATGTACGTGAACATATGACAACAAACTTTTCTACTACTACTCTACTCTACTACTATTCAAAATAACAAACTCAGGGATGTATCATCCCCACCCTTTGTAACAGACATAATGTTTGTTAATGAAGTAGGGAGCTGCATTGCACATGTAGGCTGCAAAGTTTTTCCTGTACTGTAGTTTTAAAACAAAGACTACATACTGTATGAACTAGGAAGAAAAAAGGGCAACAAAAAACATGTATAAAAATGAGAATTTAGATTTTAAATAAAACTAAAATGCTGTATACACCTAAAAAATAAATTAAAATTTCAGTTTAAAGACATCTTTAAATTATCTTTCTGTTTCCAAGGCACCTTAATATGTTTGGTCTGTTGGTGTGGAGGGTCATTCATGTTATTAGTTATTATTCAGAAAGTGTTTAACATGCCCAAAGGATGATTTGCGAAAGAAACTCTGGTCAAAGCTGGAACCACACCCGGACACTTTTGCATAATAGCACAGAATTCTACCACTGAGCCACCAATGCTGGCAGGGAGCAGCCAGCATCCAGATGTTGCCCCTGGCACCAAGCACTTTACAGCTGCTCAAGAAGGCCACCAATTTCTCAATAATAATAATGAATAATAAATCAAATTCCTCAACTCTTTCACTTGGTTTTATTTTGGAAACATTTTGACATGTTCATTTCAACTACAGTACATGTTGACGATTCTGTTGCAACAGACAATGAAACACTCATAATGTAGGACCAAGGTACGCTTTCGTAGAGTACAAATAAATATATTTCACACAATCTGTGCCTTTAAATCTTTGTTCACGTTTTAAAACTAAAGTATACACACTATGGAAAAATTAGTGTTTTTATAAAACAGCCCATTTAATCACTGATTGCCTTATGTTAAAGTGCGACAAACAATGAGGCAGGATACTGAAAATTCATCTCCATCCCCCATCACAGTTATATATTCCACATAACAAACACAGCGGAATGTAAAACCACCACTCCTTTATAACAAACAAAATGGTTGTTAAAGAAATACGAGTACAGAGCTGTGTTGCATAAATTGGCTGCGATGAAAAACGTAAAGGTTACGTAAAGGCAAAGAGACGAGACACAACATGTCTTCTCTATAACCCTTTAGCTTACAGCTCGTTCATGGTCATTCATTATTAATATTATTAATTGCATTTTAATTTGACTGCTTTTACAAGTATAAATCCCCCTGTCCATCTATTTTCTAACCATATTTTCTATGACAGTTAGGGGTGCAACCTACAATATTATGTTACATTTGTTACATTTTTGACAGTTTTCCGAATGTAACATAATGGAAACTGTGGTGAAAAACCTATTGAGCACAGAACATCTTTCCTCCTGTCAAAAGAATATTATAGTAGTTTATTGTTATCTGACTAAAAACAGAAAATACAGAAAGAGTTTCAAAAGTTAAAGAGAGGTTGAAACCAATGAGTTATTCTACATTATATGGTCAGGTGTTTTGAATAGTAATTTTCGCATCATGAACTTATGTAAGTTATGAAGTCACTTACACCTGGGATCTGCTTTATTTAAACTATTTCTAAAAATGCAACCAGGTACTAGATGTTTTTAAATAATAGTTGTGAAATTTTTCACAAATCATGTTCTTTAAAATGCCTGTGGTTTGAAAGCTCTGTGCCATTTGTTCACAAAGTTATTCTGAAACAGTATGTCTCGAAAATTGACATTTTAATAAGAAAGGAAGGTTGTGAAAACAGAGACAAATGACCCTGAACAAAATACAAACATTTTGAAATGTATTATTTATAAATTAATAGTTAATAATGATCAGAGATGTTATTATACTTTGGTTTTCAGTTTTTAATACCACTTTATTATTCTCAATCATCTATTTAATTTTAAAATATATGATTTCGTTTTAAGCTTGTTGTAAAGGCTTGTCTTAAATTGCCCCAATGGGATGAATAAAGTATTTTGATTTGAATTGAATTAAACCTGTTGAACTGATTTTGTACTCCCACCTATGACAGTATTCACGTTTGTTAAAGTTGTCAATTTGTGTTAAGTCCTCTGACCAGTAATACAGCTTGTGCAGTGAAGCATTGCAACTTGCCAATCACACAAAAGCTCGTTGGGTGCACTTTTACCCAATGAGGTCCAAGGGGGACAATGCCTGATCAGGTCACCTTTAAAAAGGCCTTAATTCAAAGCTTAGGTCACTGCAAGAAAAAGGCCACACAGTTTTCTGTGCATTCCATAATGTCTTGAATGTCACCAGAAGCAAGGAGTATGCTGGCACATGCCAGCATTGCCAGACAATATTGAGCAAGCTGCTCCACTGTGTCCCGACTGCAGAGAAGGTTTCAGCAGACCGGCAGGACAGATGACCAAGATCCGGTGGCCCTCTAGTGACCACACCAGAGCAGGACCAACGCATCAGACTGGTCCATCTGAGAGATTATTTCAGATCTGCCACCCGTACTGCTGCTGAAACTGCCAGCAGACAATGCTCGCATTGTGTGGTCCGTGGTCTCAACGAAATAACTATTAAAATAGATACCCATTGCCTTTAATTACAGCAGCACTTGAATCTATACACAGTGCCACTATCGTCTCTAAATTAGATTTACATGGAGCATATAATCTAATTTGTATCATGGAAGATGACGAATGGAAAACTGCTTTTATAACAACCCATGGACACTATGAATATCTGGTTATGGCTTTGCATATCCTTGGTTAACACTCCTGCAGTCTTTCAAAATTTTATGAACTATGTTTTTCGTGATGTCATACAGAAATGTGTGTTAGTTTATTTAGACGACATTCTAATTTTTTCTAAGTCTAATATCACTTTGTTCATGTTAGAGAGGTACTTTCACATCTTATTGCCAGCAGCCATATCACTCTGCAACTCACAACTAGCAACCCACTGAAGTTAAGCAGGAGACATCCTGGGAAAAACTAAGGTTGCTGCTAGAAGTGGTGTTAGTGGGGCCAGCAGGGGGCACTCACCCT